>NW_015506871.1:67617-75422 GCF_001515645.1 Sinocyclocheilus grahami | reverse complement strand
CCCACTCTATATATATATATATATATATATATATATATATATATATATATATAACAGATATTTTATCCATCTATATTCATATATTACACAACATTACGAAAATATTTTTTAAAAATGTATTCAATGGTGACCAACAGAAAATACACTGCCCGCTGTGTACAATTACTGGCCAACTGGGCTTAAATGTCTTTGATGTGGCAATAGATCAAACAAATTAATTTGGGATTGGACTGAAAAGGCACCGGAGTCGTTTGGAACTGCCTTTGAACAAAGACACGGCGGAAAGACATCTCATGGATCCAAACCCACAAGGCACAGTCAGATCCTGTAACTCATGTTTAAGACGGGAGACGGCACGGGGAAAGTAATTGGTTTGGAAATTCCGTACAGTACATTTACAGCATTGTGTCTCCTGAGGACTGCAGAGGAACGCTATTTGATGAGTCCTCTAAACATTCCCACCAAAACCCTCCACTTATACAGCACACTAAAACAGTAATGTTTAGCGCAGATAGTACTCGTCTGGAAAATATCCTGCATAAAACTGGCTTCAATGTTCAATTCCTGTGCTTTATCTTCATTGTACACGTTGAATAAAGTATGTTAAGTACAACTGACAAAGACTCTTTTTCTTTCAATCATATTTTGACCTCAACACATCAAATTCTTATTGTCTTGGGAACAATGGCCTCTTCCCTCCATTCAACTCTGATAAAGAAAAAAAAAACCTTTTGAAGAACGTCAAGTTGGTTTTCTATAAAGATATGAATGAAACAGAACAAAGATATGTATTTAAATTTAAGTCTTCAAAATAGGAACCTCATCAATAAAAAATCCCAGACACTCAAGATGTAACACTATCAGACTTATGCACACACATGGTTAGGAGTTTACATTCGCATTATAGCTTCAAGAGTACAATTGCAGCAAGCCAATCTAAAGCTTCTGTAAGACGAGACATGAAATCGGATTCATATACTGAAGGATTTCCTTTTAAATGAAGAAAACACAGACATGAGGGTTGGATCATGTATAATTCGCAAAGCAGAACATGGAAAGGAAAAACCAGGGCAAACAGCTAATCGGTCTTTCATACATTCCAACTTTCCAAATGAGTTTCTTGGTAAATAAGAGTTGACCACATGTTTTTCTCTACAACACTAACCTGCGTCAAATGACATTTTATGAGACCAGCTGTATTTTGTCTGCACGACTTGCCTATTTGGAAAATCCCCATTAAAATGTGATTTTTTTACCAAGCAAAAAAGGCATTTGTGAGCTTGAAACATGAAATAAATCTTATTTTTTGGAAGGTTAAAGCCGTTAAAACGTCTATCTTATTGTTGACAATCTTAGACGAGAGAGTCGGCTTCTTTCAGGTGCGGCGTTATTAACAATTTAAAAACATGGAAGAAAAAGATGAGAACATCAACACAGAGGGCCCATATTTTGACCGTCAAAAATGCCTTCTGCTTCTTTATAATCAACATATGAATAGTAAATTGAGTATTCAAGACCAGAACACTAAAAAGCAGGAAGCCATTAATATTTCATCTTCATGACTGCTGAAGAGGAGCCGGGTTTTTCGCCTCTTTCCGTTCGAGATTTAAATGGCATAGAGCGATAGATGACAGCACTGGGGACTAATGATTCAAATGCCACTGCCATGTCGTCACTTTTTCTCTTCACTCCCCTGAGAGAAATAAACGAGCGGTAAATATCAAGAGGAAATGAACGCAATCTGTAACCTGTGATGTATAATCCCAGAAGAAGCCAGGACACCATGAATCTCCACTTTCTCATTTGCTTCTTGTTGAATGTGTTTACAGGTACGTAACTGAAGCAGGCAGAAACTGCCGAGACCGTGTGTTTTTTGACCTTCAGCGCGTCTCGGTAATGAAGGGTAGCTGCTGTGTTATTAATTACCTAATCGGTGAGCTCGAATTCATCCATGAATTGGCCGAGAGCCTCAACAATTGAGGAGGCACCTCCCATATCAAACTGGGATTTAAGCTTAAACAAAGAAAACTAATTAGACAAAAAATTGCTTAAAAGCGATTCATACTATTTTTCAAGTCTTCAAAAGTTCTGTGTGAGAAACTAAAACTGAAAGTGATATTTACTGGTAATCTTCCACCTCAAGTGCTTTTGATCACAACTGGATCATTGAGTCAGTAAACTCAATTCATCAATGAATCATTCAGAGCTAATCTGTGAACTGGATCAACTGAAAAGATCCAACTCTAAAGAATGATTCATTCACAAATTGGACACCACTTTTTCTCTTAACAACTTTTATTTTGGTCTGTTCCTCACACAAAAATATTATATGTTATATATAATATGAGAAAATAATTTATACAATTAGTAATTAGTAAAAAATAGTAATTCTGTTAGAAACAGGATAAAATTTACAGCGGTATTCACTGGTAATCTTCAGCTCAGGTGCTATTGATCAATATGACTGGATCATTGAGTCAGTAAACTGAATCAGTTCAATTCATCAATGAATCATTCAGAGATCTTTTGCGAACCAGATCAACTGAAAAGATCCAACTTTAAAGAATGATTTATTCACTAATTGGGCATCACTACTTGTTTTTTTAAACACAATATTCAATGGATTTTGGATTTTTAAACATAATTATTCATATTCAATGGATAACTACTTTTGTTTTGGTCTGTTCCTCACACAAAAAAATATGCAACTATTATATGTTATAATAAGCTATGCTATTAATCACTATTATGACTGGATCAGTGAGTCACTAAACTGAATCAGTTCACTTCTTCAATTAATCATTCAGTGATCTTTTGTGAACTCCAAAGAACGATTAATAAGAAACAGCAATCAATAGGACATGTCACTTCCTGTTTGTTGCTGCCGTGTGTTTTGAGTTTGAGCTCTGTCAAGTTAATTCTTTATCGTCTATTTTTTATCTTAAAATCAATTTTATACACCATCATTTTCGTTTCTATAACGTGTGAATATATCCCCTATCGTATTCTACAACAAAAACAATCAGAGCGCCTTGTTATCACCAGCTCTATTTTGACTTCCCGAGTCCGCTATAATTTGCAAATTTGACATCGCTACTTCTCTTTTAAACGCTTTTGGTCTGTTCTTCACACAAAACATTACATGGCCTCAAAACACTACAAGTCATTTGTGATACAAGTCACTTGAAATCATACTTCCCCATTTATTGTGACTGCATGGAAACAGCAACCACCACAGAGCAACACACTGACAGCGAATTACAACAGTCCTTTCATTTTTGGTTGAACTTTAAGCTCTTAGTGCAATTTTCATTGGAGTGATTCCTCCACAAAACCTCATTCTGGGAATTAGCATAAAAAATTTGGCAGTTTATCTGCATAAATCATAAAGAAATCTTCTCCAGCGCATTTCTCGAATGAAATCATCTCAGTGTTCAACTTTACAGTAAAGGTTGCAAGTCAACCAAAGTTCACGTCTCCCTGCTGAGCTGCCCTTGGCTCAGAGATGCTTTATCATTCATTCATTTTCTGCTTCACACTTGCAGCTGGTCAGCTTTCTCTCTCTCTCTGAATATGCACACTAGTATACAACACCCTTGAAATGTGTGAGGGTGAGCTAAAGCCTTGAAGTTTGGCACTCACATTGATATGAACTGTCCCTCACATCATTCTGCGTACATTTTCCCTCACTTATGTTGTGAAAAATGCATGTTTATTCAGCTATGATATCTAGCCTTCAAACGAAGCTGCTGATAAATAGGTGCAAAACTATTCAAAAACACAGAAATGGCAAAAGTGAATTTGTTTTTAAATCCATAGAAACATGTTGGAAGCAGTTGTGGCCAATTGGATATGGCACAGGCAAATGTAAAAGTGCTTTTCCAAAACGGTACTACAAAACAACTACATTTGCATTTCTTGAAGAAAATGCCAGCACTTGCAACAACAACAACAGCGTAGTTTTTGAAAGGTTTTTGGAAAATTATAGTAAGAAGCAGCGTGTTAATCCAAATAGTCTACACAGCAACACCAAAAAGTATTTAGACAATTAAAGTGAAGTTCTGGTTAACATTGCATGTTGAAAAAAAAAACATTGGCAAAAGGTGGGTGAAGACATGGTGACAGATTTTATGTATGTATGTATTTATTTATTTAACTATCCTTTTAAAACAATTGTAAAAAACAAACAATTTTTTTTTAAATGCCATACAAAAATAGCTATATATTAAAATGTGGAATAAAATATAAAAGTCATGTATTTATTTATTTAACTATCCTTTTAAAACAATTGTAAAAAACAAACAATTTTTTTTAAATGCCATACAAAAATAGCTATATATTAAAATGTGGAATAAAATATAAAAGTATTTTTTATTCAATTAATATACAATTAAAGTGTACTTCTAGTTAACAATGACTTCTATTGCATATAAATTGCATGTTTAAAAAAATGGCAAAAGGTGGTTGAATACATGGTGACAATTTATTTATTGTGGAAGAACTATCCTTTTAAGACAAAGGGTAACTATCCTTTTACAAAGATGTAAAATAAAATAAAAATCTAACTATCTATCTATCTGTCTGTCTATCTAAAGTAGAGTATGATGTATACACACAGACACGCGCGCGCACACACACACACACACACACACACACACACAAACTACTATATTCCAATTACAATTCTTGGCCATTAATTCATATTCAAATATCTCTCTCATAGTGTTTCATATATGAAGCCACTGTTCTTTATGATTAATTGCCTCATCAGGCTTTTGTGAAAGGTCAATATTTATGGACACAAAGATGAAGACATTTCATCATATGAATACATGACCGATATCCCTTGAAGACAGAGATAAACATTTTAATCAGAGTCGTGAGGATTTTCACTCGGCAAGGGCATTACTACACACACACACACACACACACACACACACACACACCTGCACATTTCCACTGGATTTCTGAAAAATTCATAATAACATCCCTTCTGGTTAAATCCAATCATGTGCTTCTGTTAAAGGGATGGTTGACTGTTTTTTTTAAAGGCTTGATTGTGTTTATGGGGTGCAGTCTAACATGTGTTAATGCTTCGTTTGTTAAAAAACACATTATTTTTCACATAATTTACCTTTATTCCACACCTCTCGGTTCCTTCTCCTCTGAACGTGCTGATCATTTCCTGCTTTTATGAAGCCCCTCCCTCAGAAATACACGATGGGCTCTGATTGATTAGCTGGCCCAGTGTGTTGTGATTGGCTAAACCGCCTCTAGCGCGCGTCTAAACATCCCGCTTCAGACGAAGAAGTGAATGATGTGTAGCTCCTGGCGCCGATTTATACTGTAGTCGCACCGGTAGTGACGTCATGGCTGTCGCCGGCCAACGAGTTGGTGGTTTTTCAATGTATGCTTCAGACACGGGTCACGACAAGGTGTTCCCCATAGCGACCCCTAGAGGACGCAGTGTCTCGTTCCCTACTCAGGGAACCATGGTTACATAAGTAACCTGAGACGTTTGCATTGAACTTTCAGCTTCGTAACTTTGCAGATATTGTTTATGCTCAAACAGCAACATTACACACTAACTAACATAAAAAAGTGAAATCGCAATCAACCACCCCTTTAAGAGAAAGAAATGGCATATTGCATGGATACTAAAGTAATCTATTGGATCTTGTCCTGTACAAAAAGTTCTTGAGTCTCGTGTATGAATGTTATATATACACAAAAAGGTTTTGTAAGGAATAATTAAAGGCGGAACATTGCATTTCAAGAATTCAAGAGTCAATTACTCCACTTAAGCTACGGTTATCAAACACACATGTCTATTAAACATGTTTATCTCAAGACATTATTCACTTTTTCATCCCTACTGACTTCACCAATCAAGTATCCTGCCCGACGCCACTGTTATTAGTTAGAAAGAAACATTGAAATGTGATACAGAACTGCAATGGCATCAACAAACCTGTCACTAAGAATAGAAAATTAATCAACAACCTCTAAACCCCCGTCAACCAATCAGAATCAAGAATTCAACAATGCTGCGCTGTAAACAAACATAATCAGCACAAACGGCTGCTTGTGTGTCATGCACCAGAAGAGAACGAAATTGCTTTTGCCAATAGAAAACACTTGCTTTTCATCAATTTGCGATGTGCAAATGGCTCTGACCAGCGCTGCGAGGTGACCCGGGTTAACCCGTGATTCATGCTTTTAACTGATAATGGAGTAGGAAACAGACTCAAGCTGTGTGCGATGGTTGGTCTCTTGTAGGTAATCTCAAAGTAATGTGTCTTGAAATGTAGCATAACTGGGAGAGAGCATACAATTTGATCCTCATAGTATTTCATATTTTCAACATACAACAGGATATCAACATACAGTGATACAGATCATATGAAGTCTGTGTTTATGTGTGGTTTTGATTCTGAAGGATCATGTGACACTGAACACTGGAGTAGTGATGCTGAAAATTCAGCTTTGCATCACAGGAATAAATTATTGATTTATAATCAAATAGAAAACAGTATTATAAAAATAGAAAACAGATATTTTAAATTGTAATAATATTTCTCAACATCACTGCTTCTACTGTATTTTTGACATTTAACTTTTGAACACTAGTGTACATGGTACAATATGTTAAGTTTTGTTATTTTAAACTGCAGCGTTTCATCTCTCTTTCTCTGTGTCGCACCCATAATTGGCAGCCTGCATAATTTCTGCAGCATTTCACTGGTCAGCAGGGCCGGACTGGGATGTAATTTCAGGCCGGGAAATCTCACACTAATCCAGGCCACACAGAAAAAAAGGGGTCAAAATTGTACCTTTTGGGTTACAACAGCTTGACACCGTAGCAGTATTCTTAAAAGGACATCTTTGTACCTTTTTTACCCCTAATAGGTACATATTAGTACCTTAGAATAGTAATTTGTACCCTTAAGGTACTAATTTGTAGGCCTATACTATTAGAGGTAAAAAAGGAACAAATATGTCCTTTTAAGGGTCCTGTTCCAGTGACAAGCTGTTGTACCCCAAAAGGTGCAATTTTGTCTCCTAATTTCCTGTATATAGCCTATACATCCACAACAATTTCTGAAACCTGCCAACCCTATTATTTGTATGGCCATCACATAAAAAAAGGTCTAAATCCTTAGTCTGGGGCCGTGGAAAATAATTAAAGGTTCTTTCTTAATTTTCCCCAATATCTCTGCACCCCCCCCCCCCCCTTTTTTTTCTTACCTGTCATTTCTTCACCACCAGGTCTAATGTTATGAACAGAATTGTGTCCACCTTGTTGAAAACAACCACCTCATTTCAGTTTGTTAGCACATAATGTTATTTATCATGACTTAAATACCCTATATTTCATACAAATATACAGATACAAGATTTTTAAAGTCTCTTCTGCTCACCAAGCCTGCATTTATTTGATCCAAACTAGTACAGCAAGAGCAGTAATATTGTGAAATATTTTTACTATTTAAAATAACTGTTTTCGATTGGAATATATTTTAAAATGTAATTTATTCCTATGATCAAAAAGCTGAATTTTCAGCATCATTACTCCAGTCTTCAGTGTCACATGATCCTTCAGAAATCATTCTAATATGCTGATTTGCTGCTCAAGAAACATATTTGTTGTTATTATTATTATTTTCAATATTAGTTGAGCACATCAGGATTCTTTGATGAATAGAAAAAAATCAAAGATCAGCATTTATCTGAAATAAAAAGTTTTTTTTGGGGGGGGGGGGGATTTTTATTTTTTTTTTGACAAAAGGCTTTAAATTATTCAA
>NW_015506871.1:65828-66483 GCF_001515645.1 Sinocyclocheilus grahami | reverse complement strand
ATATAAATAATTAACATATCATACAAAATTGCGTTGCAGCAAATCCTTTAAATTTTAAGGTATTCAGAACAGAGCAACATAAAAATCAGAAAAAGCAGCTATACAATTATAGTACAAAGATTTACATATATGCCATTATAATTAGTGTTTTATTTTTTAACTGTACGGAATTATAAAATAAATGCAAATTATAATCGGGCCTTCCATCAATTATAGTGATGAAAAAATGACTTGCCATCTACTAACTGGATGTGCCTTTAGAGAGAAATGCACGGATTACATAATTAAAGAGTTTATTTTATTAGGAGTCTATTTTCGATTTGAATTATTTCGTTTTAAAGTAGTAATTTAAAGCTTTCTATATATTTTGATCATGTCTGAGTTTAGGTTCATCCTTGTGAAGCGCTCCTGTTCAAGCCGAAGACACTAGAAAGCGTTTGTTTTCTTTATTTGATAAAAGCACAACGTTTTGTTGATATTGTGAGTGCACACAAATAAAACTAGACCCTTTACAGTTTAGAATGATGTATTACTCTTATCCCTTTATGAGCTAAAATGACTGCATATTTTAAGTTGTTTCCACTGTTAGAAAAAAATGCAAGTGATCGCACTGGCGCCTCCATGTCCTGCAGAGCTTCAGCTTCCACTCTCCGCA
>NW_015506871.1:65202-65623 GCF_001515645.1 Sinocyclocheilus grahami | reverse complement strand
TGTGTTGCTGCTTACACCCAGGGCATCCAAGATGTAGGTTGCTTTGTTTCTTCAGTAGAACACAAATTATGATTATTAAGTCCAGCCGTTGCAGTCTATCAGTCGTATAATGCATGGCAATGGTAACAAAATCTATGAGAGTAAAAAAACATGCACAGACAAATCCAAATTAAACCCTGCGGCTCGTGACGACACATTGATGTCCTAAGACACGAAACGATCGGTTTGTGCAAGAAACTGAACAGTATTTATATCATTTTTTACCTCTGATCCATCACTATGTCCAACTTCCTTGAGCGCGTGCACGGCATCCGGTGCGTGAGGTGTGTACGCGCTCTGGCGTAGTTTACGTTAATGGGTGTGTTGATATCCAGCCGAAGAGCAATCAACCATAACTTCAGGCGAGCAGGTTCAGAAGTTG
>NW_015506871.1:63217-64643 GCF_001515645.1 Sinocyclocheilus grahami | reverse complement strand
GTTTGATGTTTATCTGCTTACCCCCAGGGCATCCAAGATGTAGGTGGCTTTGTTTCTTCAGTAGAACACAAATTATGATTATTAAGTCCAGCCGTTGCAGTCTATCAGTCGTATAATGCATGGCAATGGTAACAAAATCTATGAGAGTAAAAAAACATGCACAGACAAATCCAAATTAAACCCTGCGGCTCGTGACGACACATTGATGTCCTAAGACACGAAACGATCGGTTTGTGCAAGAAACTGAACAGTATTTATATCATTTTTTACCTCTGATCCATCACTATGTCCAACTTCCTTGAGCGCGTGCACGGCATCCGGTGCGTGAGGTGTGTACGCGCTCTGGCGTAGTTTACGTTAATGGGTGTGTTGATATCCAGCCGAAGAGCAATCAACCATAACTTCAGGCGAGCAGGTTCAGAAGTTGAGAATACGTGAAAAGTCAGCACTCCCGAATGAGTTTGCGCGAGAGAACGTAATCTTTAAGTTTTAAGTCGGTTTGAATAATCCGGATAAGCGCAAGTAAGTACCATTTTGATTAGCCGTCGTACCTACAATGACTGTGCACTGTGTAAACAATGAGTGACGTATACGCGCGAGAGATCACTTCCGGCGCTTGCGTAAACTACGCCAGAGCGCGTACACACCTCACGCATCGGATGCCGTGCGCGCGCTCAAGGAAGTTGGACAAAGTACTGTATTAGAGGTAAAAAATGATATAAATACTGTTTGGTTTCTTGCACAAACCGATCGTTTCGTGTCTTAGGACATCAATGTGTCGTCACGAGCCGCAGGGTTTAATTTGGATTTGTCTGTGCATGTTTTTTTTACTCTCATAGATTTTGTTACCATTGCCATGCATTATACGACTGATAGACTGCAACGGCTGGACTTAAAAATCATAATTTGTGTTCTACTGAAGAAACAAAGTCACCTACATCTTGGATGCCCTGGGGGTAAGCAGATAAACATCAAATTTTCATTTTTGGGTGAACTATCCCTTTAAGAGAAGATGTCTCCCCCATAGAGAGATAGCAGGCCAGCGTCTCTTCAACAGATGGCATCCTCTCATAACCATTCTCATGCATCCCCTCAATGTTGGGATAACTAGCATGCTCATAACTAGTGCTTGCCATGGTAAAGAAGATTAATCGTTCTTACCGGAAATGCACGCTTCAAACAAAACAGTCCTTGAAGACGAAGAAAAGGATGACGTGTTCTCCCGGCACCCTTTTATACTGTGGTCGCGCCAGGTGATGACATCACAGGCTGTTGCCGGCCAATGTTATTGTCGTGTTTAGATGTATGCTTCAGACACCGGTCACGCTGAAGGCGTTCCCCATAGTGACCTCTAGAGGACGCAGTTTGAATTTCCCTCGGAAGGGAACTAATCTGTTTTCAACATAATAATAATAATAAATGTTTT
>NW_015506871.1:48146-61300 GCF_001515645.1 Sinocyclocheilus grahami | reverse complement strand
TGGGAATACGTGGAAAGTCACCACTCCCGAATGAGTTTGCGCGAGAGAACGTAATCTTTAAGTTTTAAGTCGGTTTGAATAATCCGGATAAGCGCAAGTAAGTACCATTTTGATTAGCCGTCGTACCTACAATGACTGTGCACTGTGTAAACAATGAGTGACGTATATGCGCGAGAGATCACTTCCGGCGTTCGCGTAAACTACGCCAGAGCGCGTACACACCTCACGCATCGGATGCCGTGCGCGCGCTCAAGGAAGTTGGACAAAGTACTGTATTAGAGGTAAAAAATGATATAAATACTGTTTGGTTTCTTGCACAAACCGATCGTTTCGTGTCTTAGGACATCAATGTGTCGTCACGAGCCGCAGGGTTTAATTTGGATTTGTCTGTGCATGTTTTTTTTACTCTCATAGATTTTGTTACCATTGCCATGCATTATACGACTGATAGACTGCAACGGCTGGACTTAAAAATCATAATTTGTGTTCTACTGAAGAAACAAAGTCACCTACATCTTGGATGCCCTGGGGGTAAGCAGATAAACATCAAATTTTCATTTTTGGGTGAACTATCCCTTTAAGAGAAGATGTCTCCCCCATAGAGAGATAGCAGGCCAGCGTCTCTTCAACAGATGGCATCCTCTCATAACCATTCTCATGCATCCCCTCAATGTTGGGATAACTAGCATGCTCATAACTAGTGCTTGCCATGGTAAAGAAGATTAATCGTTCTTACCGGAAATGCACGCTTCAAACAAAACAGTCCTTGAAGACGAAGAAAAGGATGACGTGTTCTCCCGGCACCCTTTTATACTGTGGTCGCGCCAGGTGATGACATCACAGGCTGTTGCCTGCCAATGTTATTGTCGTGTTTAGATGTATGCTTCAGACACCGGTCACGCTGAAGGCGTTCCCCATAGTGACCTCTAGAGGACGCAGTTTGAAGTTCCCTCGGAAGGGAACTAATCTGTTTTCAACATAATAATAATAATAAATGTTTTCTGAGCAGCAAATCATAATATTAGAATGATTTCTGAAGGATCATGTGACACCGAAGCCTGGAGTAGTGATGCTGAAAATTCAGCTTTGAAATCACAGGAATAAATTACATTTTAAAATATATTCAAATAGAAATCAGTTATTTTAAATAATAAAAATATTTCACAATATTACTGTTTTTGCTGTATTTTGGATCAAATAAATGAAGGCTTGGTGAGCATAAGAGACTTCTTTAAAAAAACATTAAAAATCTTACTGATCAAAACCTTTTGACTGGTAGTGTATTAAAACACAATTTCTAAAGTGCCTAAATGTCAAAATTAGTACAATATATTTGTTGAAAAAGTCTAATACACTATTGAATTATTAGGCTGTGAGCCTGTTACTCATATTATTTTTGTGTTGCTGTCTGCTCTAGCTCCCTCCCTCCCTGTACAATAAATCCATGTGAATATCGGTCTCTGCTAAAAAATTTTATGTAACTTTACAATTGATATTGATGTCCTTTAGCACAGCATTCTGAATGATGATAATAACGGGGTGCTACTGATAGCCTAACAGATACTAGCAGTTTAATACTCAACTACGTTAATAAAGACAAAACTATCTAGTGTATTTACAGATGAAACTGACCTGCACTTGAAGCCCTGAACAGTTCAGTGATGTTGCTACATTTCACTGCTTCTTCTGGCCGCTTCCTCTCTTTCATCAAGTCCCGCGAATCGGTTCCGAACAGACATGAGTGATAGCGCAGCGCTGACAGTCAAGCCTAACCAATTTATGATTAGGCCTATCGATTTATTATCGAATGAAAAAATCGGAAATGATCACTTTGGTTCATTGAGAAGGCATAAATATAAAATATTAATAATAATAATTTTAAAAAAAATGGTGCTCCCGATGACCAGTCCGGGCCTGCTGATCAGCATCTTTAACATGGATTCATCACAGCAACTATGCGACATTCAGAAGCAGATGTACTGACAGCCACCACAATATCTCGTCACTCAGCATTCAATCCTTTCTTAGCGACACCCACACAGAAATCGTTGAGCGTGCATTTGTGACAAGCAAACTAGTCAAAGTTTTGTAAGTCAAATCATGGGATCAATTTACAGGGACAGTACATAAAAGATGTTCTGGAAGCACACTGCAAAAAAAAAAAAGAAAAAAAGTTTTTTTTGAAGTTGTAAAGATTATTGCAGTACATTTTACAAGAAAATACTATTTCACTCTTTCTACTTGAATGTGTTAATGCCTTTCCTTTGTAATTGTGATTTTGTTTTGAATTGTGTTTACTAGCGTTTTAATTGAATTTCTGGGTGAACATATTTTCAAAATAAATCTAATTTTTTCTCAGTGTACCTTATGAAAAATACCATAGTGCAGTGATGGTAATTTGAGAAACAACATGGTGCCATATTGATACACCATGGTAAATTCAAAGAGTACCATGGTACAAGGTAAAATAATTTTTGATACTTTTTTTATTAGTAATACATATAAATAATTAGTACATCGCTCTAGTGTGACTCTCTAATCCAGTGGTTCTCAAACTTTTTGACGCAAAAGCCACCAATTGTCCACAACAATAGACTTCGTGGTTTACTGGACAAGGATTTGTATAAAAAAAAAAAAAATAATAATAATAATAATAATTTACGCACAAAACAAAAAAATATTTATAGCGCTTGTCACAACTAGAAAATTCATAAATTCATAAAATGTATAAGCATGGCAATGGAATTATAAGGTTTGATTTAATTTACATGACTTTTCC
Organism: Sinocyclocheilus grahami; assembly: GCF_001515645.1. NCBI lineage: Eukaryota > Metazoa > Chordata > Actinopteri > Cypriniformes > Cyprinidae > Sinocyclocheilus > Sinocyclocheilus grahami. The sequence continues at coordinate 58,521 of NW_015506871.1, read as the reverse complement.
AGGTCTAGAAATTACTCTTTTAAAATTCTTCACAAAAAAAGGTGTTGAGTGTAAATTAAAACAAGAAATGTCTTGATTTTTTTTTAACTGCTTTAACTTATTTCAGCCTTGATTTTAAATGATTTTAAATCATCTTGCCCCTTCAAAGTTTGCTGAGGCTTCCTTATGGCCCCCTGCTCTAAATAGACGATAATAAACTTTCTCAAGCACTCCTGAGTGCTGGAATTATGAAAAAATGTCTCTGTCAGCGGCTGTGGATTCACGGTTACGCTCGGGGGAATAAATACATAAACAAACAAAATTAATTACAAGAGGAGGCGAGTAAATAAGCTGCCACACCTCTAGTTCAATTAAGAGTCGTTTGTTGGTTCTGAAGTGTCGTTAATCATGACAGACAGCTCAGGCAGATGGGCCTCTTAAAGTTACAGTAGCCACGTTATTTGTTGTTTGCTGCGTAGAGTTTGTCACAAAAAGACATTTGAGCCGACGCGAGGGTCCCTCTCCATCTCACTAATTAGATGCCGATCTGTCTTGCACACAAAAACAGACTCACAAACATAATACTGTAAATCAGCCACACAAACTCAATCACACGCCTCATACCTGTCAAGGTTAAAAACAAACACGTTTCCAGATAAATATGCAGCATTCAGAGTCATTAACTACACACACACAATTTGCCTTATTAGACATCCATGTCATAAGCAAGGAAAGACATTAGATTAAACCTTCTCTTTCCTTCTCATGTCTTTCTGCCGCTTTTGCTTTTATATTTATCTGAAAAGCATCTATGAGCTGGACCGTGGGCAAAACAACATGGAGACTTTGATGACAGATGACAGAGAAAGTGTCGGTCCCTCAAGACTCTACCGTGTTCTGATGAGTTTCCTTCAGGCAATAATTAAAGAAAGCCGAGGTAAACACATTCCCTCCAGTGCTGGAGACTAACTAACTAAAAGTAGCAATGCTGCTAACTTAAAAGAGAAGTTCTGTCATTATTTACTCGCTCTCACGTCGTTCCAAACTTGTTTGCTGCTATCTTTTTCAGTGGAAAACAGAAGTTGAAGACATTTTTGAAGAATGCAACTAACACAACAATGTTGTGAAAGCATTCTTCCACGTACACTACTTTTTTTTAAAAGCTCACCAAAGGTGCATTTATTTGATCCAAAACACAGCAAAAACAGTCATATTGAAATAATATTAGAATTTAAAATAACTGTTTTCTATTTATCTATTAATTTATTTCTGTGATGCAAAGCTCAAGTTTCAGCATCTTTACTCCAGTCTTCGGTGTCACATGATTCTTCAGAAATAATTCTAATATGCTGATTTTCTGCAAAAGAAACATTTATTATTACTATCAGTATTGAAAACAGTTGTGGATTTTTTTTTTTTTTCAGGATACTTGGTGAATAGAAAGTTTTGAAAACGTTTATTTAAAATAGAAACTTTTAAATTTAAAATAGAATTTTTTTTTGAAAATTTTTGAATTTTTTTTTCAGGATTCTTTGATGAATAGAATGTTCGAAAGAACAGCATTTATTTGAAATGGAAATATGTAATAAATGTCTTTACAGTCACTTTTAACCAATTTAATGCATTTTTGCAGAATAAAATATAATAATAATTATTATTATTTAAAAAATTACTAACCATAAATTTTTACACGGTAGTTTGACTCGGTGCTTATAGATAATAATATCAATGTCTTTCATTATATCTTCAAAAAATGTCATTCTGAACTCACTCGTCTTGATTTAATTTGTCGTATGACGTAGTCACAACTATGTACAATTATGATATGTATTTTTTCAAAATATTTCTAAACTTTTTCTAGCTGTGGTTTCTAAACAAGTGTATGATTGACTCTAAAACACTTTTCACTTAGAAATTGCTAGCGAATTTCACAAATAATTACAAAGAAATGGCAAGCAACACGTTTAATTAAAGGGGTCATATGATGCGATTTCAAGTTTTCCTTTCTCTTTAAACTGAAATACTCTCCACATACAGTGGAATGAAAAGAAAAATATTTTCCCAATATTTCTAAACTTTTTTAACTGTGGTTTCTAGAATGAATGAAAGAGAGCTACATATCAGTAAAACAATTCATTCAGACAGTTCATGTAAATGAATGAGTTCCAAAAGTAATGATTCACTGATTCAAAAAGTCTCATTTTCAGCTAAAAACTGCTGCTTTCAAGTTTACCACAATCGTATTTAGCATAATTGAAATGCTGTCATCATAATCATGATTCATTCATTCAAAAAACCCTTATAGTTTAAAAGTCAGAGAAACACTGATCTGAATAAACTATAAAATCTAAACGTTTATATTGTACACAAACAATGGTGTAGGATTTACTTCGAAACACTTGCTAGTAAGTATTTCTTTGTGAAGCATACTGCAATAATCTTATTTACAACTTTGAAAAGTTGTTTTTTTTAAAGTGTAGTAACTTGTAGTGCAGCCAGCTGCTTTTACAAAAGACAATTTTTTAGATTAAAAAAAGTAGTTTTTCTGTATACTAAAACATGCATCAGAGGGACACGTCAAAGTCAAAGCAGAACTCAGCGGTCAGCGTCCAAATGCTGGTGTTCGCCCACAGGGTTAGTGTTAATACAATCTGCATAAAGCTAAAAGCATTTGATTAGACACTCACAAAGCTTTCCGGCCACAGAAGTCCCACGGAATTCACTCAAGCGCAAAAGTCCAAAGAAAAAGCTCCGATGTGAGATGACAGTAGCTCTAGTTGGAGATGCCAAGATTTTTAGGTTGTATCGCTCCCTGAAGTGGGCTTCAAACGAGGTAGAGAAAAGCTGGCAAGCCCTTCTGCTGGGAGACTCGACTGATTCAAACCAAGAGAAATTACCCCGAAAACGACCCCGCACACCTCCGGTGAGTCGCTACACTAACGTACAAACACCTCCTATCAGCCATTAATGAGACCTCAAGTGAACAATACCTTCACAATGTGTACGTTTTGCAGGTCTGGAACAAAGGTCACGTCAATCATGGCCTTATAAGAGCGTGGGCTGCGAAAGCCGCATGGCAAGTAGCTGGTAAACTGTCTTTATGCATGAAATCTAAGTGAAACAGAAGCTAATCTGATTAAACGGCACAAAGAGTGAAACAACAGTTCATGCTTTTCTCATTCCTTGAACTAATTCTCCACAATGGCATTCATCTCGACTCAAATAGCAAGCTGACGCCTTTTATTTCGTGCCCACAACAGACTCGACAGAGCCACGGGCTCGGGCTTAATTCAGCCCATTGCTCAGAGTTTCTCATTTGCATAATGAAAGAGAAAATTAGCGAGGAGAAGAAGAGCAGGATCAAATGAAGCAATCTGGCAGCATGAGCGAAATGGAAAAGCATTGGAGTGATTTGGATGCGGATTTCGCAGCTTCTACCTTTATGACAGGTGCTGTGGTGGACGTGGCGGCTCCCGAGCGCTTGGCGGCTAGGTCGTTGCTGGCTGACGTCACGGCGATGGTCACGGGGGTGGGAAGCAGGGACGGGATGATCGGGAGTGGGAGGAGTCCCGGCCGGTTGTTGCCGTTGGCCACAGGGGGCGCCGAGGAGCAGGTGCTGTTGCCTACGCCATTGTGATGGCCGCTGGCGCGCTCGCGACGGTCCCAAGGGCCTCGGTAGTCTCTCTCAAAGCGGTGGTGGTGTCGTGACATCACTTCCTCTTAGAGGATACGTAGCGCTTTCTGCAAGAGAGCACACAGAGAGAACGATAGCATTGATTATACCCTGTCAAAGCGCAGATAGAAATAGAATGCACCAAACAAATCGAGTTTCTTGGCAGGTTTGACGTGCAACACAACAAAACTCGCCACAGACATCTCAATATCTGCCAGACGGTAGTTAAAAAATTCTATACTGGCATTGCTTCAGCTGAGTGTAAAAATAACACGTAAGCTTTTAATACCGACAAACAGGCTCGTGAGTGATTGACTACTTTGTGTGCGGGCAAACTTTTGGAGACTCCCATGAGTGTAAGATGTGTCATCTTTGGTCACTTTTTAGATTGATCAAAGAAGTGCTTATGTAACCCCTCTCCCAGGTCCTCACCGCCACACCTCCTTCTCGCTTCGAGTGGGTCTCGTCTCTTGAGATCAGGGGAGTGAGGTTTACCTACACAGCACCTACCGCTGGCCTCCGTTACACTCACCCCCCTAACCCTCACTCCCATCCGGGTCACGGCACCAATGTAACCCCTCTCCCGGGTCCTCAACGCCACACCTCGTTCTCCCTTCGAGTGGGTCTCGAACCCGGGTCTCCGGCATCGGAGGTGAACGCACTAACAAGGAGGCTAAAGTTTACCTGCACAGCACCTACCGCTGGCCTCCGTTACACTTACTAATAAATTAAATATATTTATTTCAAATAAAAAAAACATTCAAATTTAATAAATCGACTTTAACAAAATGAAAAAATTAGCAAATACATATATTAAATAAATACAACTACATTAAATAATTTAAAATAAAATAACTAACCAAATAAATTTTAATTAAATTAAATAAAAATAACAAACAAAATTAATAAATTTTGTAAATTACAATTTAATAAAATAAGAAAAACAAATACATGAAAAATTAAATGAATAAAACTTCATAATATAACATACAATTAATTAAAAATCAGTTAGAATTAAACAAAAAAAAACAAATAAACAAATACATAAATTAAATAAAAATAATCTAAAATAAAAACATAAGTTACGATAAAATAAAATACAAAAATAATCAAATAAACATTTAGTAACATTAGTTAAAACAGAAAACAAAAATAAATAAATGAATAAAAAATGAATAAATAATGAGGCAAAATGTATATAATTTTAAATATTTCATGTTTAACAAAAAATAAATATAGAAATGTAAAAAAAAAACATCAGGAATAACTGTACACAAATTATGACCATCCCTCAGCTGAGCCTTTTATAGATCACTTGGATTTGCATATACAGTATGTTTGAGCAATGCATGTTTTCACACACATGATAAATAACCCATCTACTTTTTCTAATCCAGCCTCTGCCAGCCTTTATTAGAGGAAATATGAGAGAACGAGTGTTTATTTACAAGACCCAAAAGAAAAAACACAAGTATGCAGGAAAACTTGTACTCTTCCAGATGGCTAAGGGATCCGTCCAACTATCCCGAGTTTTCCTAACGACTATAATTGTATGGCTCCAAGGCCTCGTGATTTTAATTAATCTAATCAGCAGTTTTATTGAGCTTTATTGCTGATAGCAGTGCAGGACACGCTATGAGAAAACAATGAAGCAGCACCGGGTTGGCGTTAGCGCCTGTGCTAACCTCATTTTCTGTTATTTGCAGCAGCTTCTTTATCTTGTCGTCGTCCTCCACTGACATCCACATGTAATAACTCTGGAGACCTGAAGTTGGGAGTAGCGTTATTAGTTTCTCTCTTTGTACGTGTGGGAACAGATTAAGCTGTTAGTAAAATAAGCCACTTTTGGCCGTTCTGCAACAAATTCAGGATTTATTGCGCTTTGGCTAGCGGTTTTATATTGGAGTCAGCTAAACACGACAGAAGTGTGGAATGAGCTTTACTACAGCTGTTGTTCGGTGTTGTGGCTTTCGACCAAAAAGAGTAAACATTATGTGCTAGAAATAATCAGGACATACAAAGGCTTCTCTTAATATCAGCTCATTCATATTGAAAGGAATCATAAATAAACATTGTTTTAAAATAATCATTAATAAAACAAATCTCATGAAGTGAAACAGCTTGACAAGCACAGATTTCTTTCCCATATTTCCAATAGTTGCAACCACATGCAGCATTTGTAAATAACACATACTGTATGTAAGTGTCTGTGTGTGTATATATATATATATATATATATATATATAAAATAATACATTTGTAAAATAAGTTTGTTTATATAGTATGTGTACTGTGTATATTTATTATGTATACATAAAGACACGCACATGTATTTACATATATTTTTTCATTTATATTACATATAAATACATTTCATTTATAAAAATAATATTTTTCTTAAATATATACATGCATGCATATACATGATAAAATGTGCAAATATTATTTAAGTTATATAAATTATTAGCAATGTAGCATTCACAAAACAATACTTTATTACAGTCCAATAAAATGTATTATATACATTTAATTTGCTGATATATTTTTAAATATACAGAATTTTGTGAATTTTAAGTGTAAATAATTTAATTTTAATAGATTAATAAATAGATTACTATATACAATATAATATAGATACAAACACACTCACACATACTTAAAGTTTAAATGTTTCACAGGCATCATGGCAGGTCTCACCATCATTTCTTCCACTACAGAAAGCAGAACTAAAACTAAAAAACTAAATAAAATCTAAAGTGAAAGAATCCATGCACACTATATATATATATATTTTCTTTAGCTGTCAATGCCACTCTATTCTTCACGTTAGGCCGTGTCTGTATATTTCCCATGATTCAAGAGATGTAAGGCGCTGCAGATAAAGCATTATGACAGAATAACTCACTCTAGTCTGGTGACAGAGAGAAGCCCTGCGTGACTGCATTTCAGCAACAAATGAGATCTTCAATCCATCCCTTGTAATTACACTAAACTAAATCACACACACATATACACACACAGTGTACAGTACCCGCTAATGACACCACCGCCATAATTGCATTGCACGTTAAAAGCACCACATTCATTATTCATGTCTTGTAACAGATTGGCACAGTTATATAGACGCCTCTGTCGCTGTAGATTCACACTAGGCACACATGGATCATAAATATTCCATACATGCAATGCACTGAAAAACAGAACAGAAAAATGTCTTAGTTATGGCTTTAAATCACTGCAAATGTTGGGAACAGTGATGGGAAGTGCATTACTGATGGAAATACTTGTAGTTATTTTGACAAATTTAGCCATCAATTTTACACTTTTGCCCATTTTATCTTTTTTATTCATGAAATGTAAATCTGCTGGGCTACAGTAGGTCTATAGGAAGCTAGAGTGAAGACAAACATTTTATCAGGAAAGCCTTTCCTTCGGATCCAAATAAAGCAGCTGCCCATGTAAAAGCAGCTCCTGCAGCGTCTCCTTACACTGGCAAACTACAGCAGCTCTGGCTGATTTTCAGTCTGTCGTGAACGCGAAACCACGCTCACATGTGATCCGCTGTTGATCCACTGTCCTCTGTGTAAACACAAATATATTTGCAGCCTGATATGAGTCACACGCCGAGTAAAAACTGCTCTAGATAGGCAAAACGCAACCTTAAACATTAGTTAATATATTAACTAACATGAACTAACCATGAGCAATACATTTGTTATTGTATTTACTAATCTACGCTAACGTTAGTTAATAAAAATACAGATGTTCATGTTAGTTCACAGTGCATTAACTACTGTTAACAAGATTTTAATAATGTATTAGTAAATGTTGAAATTAACATTAACAAAGATTAATAAACGCTGTATAAGTGCAGTTCATTATTAGTTAATGTTAACTAATGTAGTTAACTAACGAACCTTATTGTAAAGTGTTACCAATGCAACTCTAACATAATTGGCTCATAACGGAGTAATAGCTGCTGAAAATTCAGCGTGCAATCGCGTGAATAAATTACTTTTTCAAATATAATGGAAAAGTTATTTTTAATTGTTTTATTTCACAATAAACAATTGTTTTATTTGTATATTTATTTACCTAATATATTATAATTTTATTAATATATAAAAGCAATTTAAGGGTAGATAGATAGATTTCTAAGCAAATAACTAAAAAAATAACTAAAAATAATCATTAATAATCTAATATATTAATATTATAATATATTAAATACATAATAAACATAAAAATGTGCAATAGTAATATTAGTTATATTAATATAATAGTAATATTGTGAACTAATACACTTAAAATAACATTTCTATTATAATATATTTTAAAAATATATATATATTTATGTGAGTTATTCATGCAAGTTGAATTTTCATTCATTGAATTTTACTCATTAAATTTCACTCCCATATAAAGTCAATTATATTATATACGTGTATATATATATATATGTGTGTGTGTGTGTGCGTGCGCGTGTATATATAAAACGAACGCAAAAAGAACCAGAAATGAGAAGAGGGGACATTATAGCTACTATACAGATGTATACTTCTAAATTATCTAAGCTTACGGAGTGTGTTAAAAATGTAAAAGAATGGATGACCAATAATTTTCTCCTATTAAATTCGGATAAGACAGAGATATTATACTTATTGGACCAAAAGACAGTACGCCGAATCTCGTTGATTTTTCTGTACTGCTGGTTCGGCTGGTCAGAGGAGAACTGGCCCCCCGACTGAGCCTGGTTTCTCCCAAGGTTTTTTCTCCATTCTGTCACTGATGGAGTTTTGGTTCCTTGCCGCTGTCGCCTCTGGCTTGCTTAGTTGGGGACACTTCATTTCCAGCGTTATCGTTGACATAATTGCAAAGATATTATTTAAACTGAACTGAGCTGGATGTTGACATCACTGAATTCAATGATGAACTGTCTTTAACTGAAAAATGAGTGTTTACTATTGTCATTTTGCATTATTGACACTATTTTCCTAATTAATGCTGTTCAGTTGCTTTGTCACAATCTGTATTGTTAAAAGCGCTATATAAATAAAGGTGACTTGACTTGACTATACAGTACATGGATGTATAATATTAAAAAATAAAATATACTAAATAAAAGAGTAAAGCAGCAATGGGATTAATTAACCCAAAATACAACTCTTAAAGTTGGTCAAAGCAAAACACACACAGAAGTTCAGGTACTGGCCAACAAATCAAGATCATATCAAAGAAAGGATGATGAGAGAGAGAAAAACTGAGACAGGCCACAGGAGAGAGAAAGAGAGCTGGAAATAAACGAATATACTGGACGGGAAGTGTAAGACAGACAGCAAGAGAGTGAGACGGGGCAGTGAGAAACACAAAACACACAGCACGATCAGCAGAGTCTGATCGAGCAAATCAAACACATACAGTGCCATCAGTGCAATTCAACCGATTCTCAAACCGGTCAATGAGTAATGAGTTGTCTCTTTCCAGTACAATCAGTGCAACACAACAGACTCCTGAACAAATAACTTTAGAGAGTCCGTTCTTTTTAGTGATTCAAATACATACAGCACAACCAGTGCAATTCAACCGATTCCCAAATTAATTACTCTAATCTGCCCATTCTTTTAGTGAATCAAACACAACAAATGCAATATAAACCATAACTGAACAAATGACTCCAGTGAGTCAGTTATTTCTAGTCAATCAAACACGTACAGCACAACCAGTGCAATATAACCTATTCCCAAATTAAATAGGCTACTCTAACGAGTCCATTCTTTTAGTGAATCAAAAACAACGGATTCATGAATGAATCGGAGGAATCTGTTCTTTTTACTGAATCAAACGTGTACGTTCAAACAAATGCGAAACAACCAATTCCTGAACAAATGACTCTAGCAAGTCTGTTCTTTTTTAGCGAATCAAACACATACAGTGCAACAAATGCAATAGAACTGGTTCCTGAATAAATCACTCTAGTAAGTCAGTTCCTTACACATAGGAGCTCTATACAATAGGATTGTGACGGTGAGGTATCACCGCGGGGGCGGGGCGTTCCCTCTTTTCCTCGCTTTCCTTCACTTTTAAATAGCTTGTAAAAGCGGCGTGCGCATTTTACTTTAACTTTGAAATAGCGGCAATTCGGCGTAAAGCAATTGTTCGTTTTTAGTTTGTTTGAATTTTCCCTCTTTTCCTCCGCTTTAAAATAGCTTAAAAGCACCGTGCGCATTTTACTTTCACTTTCGAATTAGCCGCAGGTCAGCGTCAATTGCTTGAATGTAGGCCTGCCGCAATAATCAATATATCGACTTATCGTGCAATATATGTACATGACCTCAATAATTTTTGGTGACGCAATATATCGCACATTATATTTACTTAAAAATTAATGTCACCATGTTTTGTACATTCCACTTGTGCCTGTGTCTTTTTCAGCTTCTCGTACATAACGTGGTGTAGTCATGAGGTGCTAGTTCAAATTAAAAAAATGTTTCTACAAAAAATGTTTCATCTGCAGATATGGCCTTGTTTAGGGATCTGTGCCTTTGTGCATACGGACATCTGACTGCTAAGTAGTGATTGTGTTTCTCAGCAATAGTGTGCACCCTTAAATTACAGAGAAAAGAAGGTCAGAGACAAATCTGTCGACGGAAAAATCTCCATACAAGTTCTTTGTGCTTTTTTCTACTTGTTACTTTGCACTTTTTGTTAGAAAATGTTTATTTA
>NW_015506871.1:38947-46395 GCF_001515645.1 Sinocyclocheilus grahami | reverse complement strand
TATCGTTGACTTGATTGCAAAGATATTATTTAAACTGTACTGAGCTGGATGTTGACATCACTGAATTCAATGATGAACTGTCTTTAACTGAAAAATGAGTGTTTACTATTGTCATTTTGCATTATTGACACTATTTTCCTAATTAATGCTGTTCAGTTGCTTTGTCACAATCTGTATTGTTAAAAGCGCTATATAAATAAAGGTGACTTGACTTGACTATACAGTACATGGATGTATAATATTAAAAAATAAAATATACTAAATAAAAGAGTAAAGCAGCAATGGGATTAATTAACCCAAAATACAACTCTTAAAGTTGGTCAAAGCAAAACACACACAGAAGTTCAGGTACTGGCCAACAAATCAAGATCATATCAAAGAAAGGATGATGAGAGAGAGAAAAACTGAGACAGGCCACAGGAGAGAGAAAGAGAGCTGGAAATAAACGAATATACTGGACGGGAAGTGTAAGACAGACAGCAAGAGAGTGAGACGGGGCAGTGAGAAACACAAAACACACAGCACGATCAGCAGAGTCTGATCGAGCAAATCAAACACATACAGTGCCATCAGTGCAATTCAACCGATTCTCAAACCGGTCAATGAGTAATGAGTTGTCTCTTTCCAGTACAATCAGTGCAACACAACAGACTCCTGAACAAATAACTTTAGAGAGTCCGTTCTTTTTAGTGATTCAAATACATACAGCACAACCAGTGCAATTCAACCGATTCCCAAATTAATTACTCTAATCTGCCCATTCTTTTAGTGAATCAAACACAACAAATGCAATATAAACCATAACTGAACAAATGACTCCAGTGAGTCAGTTATTTCTAGTCAATCAAACACGTACAGCACAACCAGTGCAATATAACCTATTCCCAAATTAAATAGGCTACTCTAACGAGTCCATTCTTTTAGTGAATCAAAAACAACGGATTCATGAATGAATCGGAGGAATCTGTTCTTTTTACTGAATCAAACGTGTACGTTCAAACAAATGCGAAACAACCAATTCCTGAACAAATGACTCTAGCAAGTCTGTTCTTTTTTAGCGAATCAAACACATACAGTGCAACAAATGCAATAGAACTGGTTCCTGAATAAATCACTCTAGTAAGTCAGTTCCTTACACATAGGAGCTCTATACAATAGGATTGTGACGGTGAGGTATCACCGCGGGGGCGGGGCGTTCCCTCTTTTCCTCGCTTTCCTTCACTTTTAAATAGCTTGTAAAAGCGGCGTGCGCATTTTACTTTAACTTTGAAATAGCGGCAATTCGGCGTAAAGCAATTGTTCGTTTTTAGTTTGTTTGAATTTTCCCTCTTTTCCTCCGCTTTAAAATAGCTTAAAAGCACCGTGCGCATTTTACTTTCACTTTCGAATTAGCCGCAGGTCAGCGTCAATTGCTTGAATGTAGGCCTGCCGCAATAATCAATATATCGACTTATCGTGCAATATATGTACATGACCTCAATAATTTTTGGTGACGCAATATATCGCACATTATATTTACTTAAAAATTAATGTCACCATGTTTTGTACATTCCACTTGTGCCTGTGTCTTTTTCAGCTTCTCGTACATAACGTGGTGTAGTCATGAGGTGCTAGTTCAAATTAAAAAAATGTTTCTACAAAAAATGTTTCATCTGCAGATATGGCCTTGTTTAGGGATCTGTGCCTTTGTGCATACGGACATCTGACTGCTAAGTAGTGATTGTGTTTCTCAGCAATAGTGTGCACCCTTAAATTACAGAGAAAAGAAGGTCAGAGACAAATCTGTCGACGGAAAAATCTCCATACAAGTTCTTTGTGCTTTTTTCTACTTGTTACTTTGCACTTTTTGTTAGAAAATGTTTATTTACAATTTATTATGCAACAACAAAATGCAACATCAAACTCACTTTAGCCTATATATAAAACAGAACTTTCATTAACAAAACAAATACAAATACACCATGCTATAGGGCAGGCTATGCCTAATATAAAATAACAAATAACTTACATAAAGTTTAAATAGGTATACAAAACTGGAAATAGGCTAAGTAAGCATGTATAATATATAACCAAATAAATAAGAAACGTAGAACGTTTATTAGCAAAACGAGTAAGAAAGCTTGGAGGCACGGCATATACCTTGATGTAAAAAAATAAATAAATGACACAAAGTTTAAATAAAGTAAAAATCAGCAAACAATGTGGAACCAATTAAATAAGAAACAAATGTTTAAAAAAACTTCCAAAATCACCTTAGATAAACGGCAAAAGTCAACAGGCTTTTCAAAATCCAAAATATTGCCAAACAGGTGCTTTTGCATCTCGTTTCGAAACTAAATCATCCGCGATCGTCTTGTCTGTCTCACCTCACTCTTCTTGTCAGTCAGCTCGACTCACTCTCCTCACTGGAGAAATGAAATCTGATCTGTGATGCGACTGTCGTTCGGCACACTGCACTGAGCAGCCACGTTCAGTTTTTAATTGTAGTGTCTGTTCATTTACTGAACTAAATGATTTTTATTACTATAAAAAAATCTAAACGACGGTGGGGGTCGGTACCGCGGTGGGCAAGTGACGTAACCGGTGTTGCGGCTTAACAACGGTATCACCGTCATCACCGTCTATCACGGCAAGCCTACTATACAACAGATTCCCAAAAGTAATGACTTTCTTAGTTCTATCTGGTGAATATAAACAACAACAACAACAGAGTGCAACCAGTACAGTCCAACTACAGAACAAAATCACTCTAACGAGTCTTTTGTGAATCAAACACACAGTATAATTGGTGTATATCTGAATGATATCTGAATGAACAAATAAGCACATACAATACTGATAAGCGAGGCCAATTTATTCATCAAAAGTCTGTGCAAACATTAAAAATTAAATATATTACTTAATTTCAAAGAATAGTACTAAAAGAATGGTTAATTGAAATGGAAGGAACCCAGAATCATCATAGAAATCAGCAGGAACTGCAACAAAAATATGTTACGATTCCCATGCTAAATACAGTAAAAGTAAGACGGGTAGAATGAGAATGTGAGACGGATAACGAGAGTCAGACTGAGAGAATGAAAGCAGCATGAGAAAGAGAGAGACGGGCCGAACCTCAACACTTGACACTCCGGCTCTGTCAGTGCTGCTCCTGTCATCTGCTGCTTTTTTTCTCCGTCTCTCTCTCTTTCTCAGATGCTGGGGGATTGTGAAAGGGAAGCACAGAGCGCTACAGTTTTTTAAGAAAAGAAACCCTTGAAACCGCTCCCTTCAAAGCAGCGAATCCTGACATGATATGAGCCGATGATGTTCTTCAACAGACTCACGCTACTGAAGCGCGGCAGAGCACAGCATGACGAGTCCTGAGCTTTGCGTTCCCCGCAAGCCAAAAACCCAAACAATAGGTACACATTAAAAAAATCCAGCCAAAGATTTACTGACACACTCACACACACACGCTCGTGATTCACTACTGCCAGCTACGCCAGGACAACACAAGGCACCGTGAGTGAATTTGAAACAATCGCAGAGCCTGTCGGTACAGAAACAGCCGGGGGCGGCCGATGAAGACTATCTTTAATTCCCTGTCTCACGCTGAGGTAAGCTGTACTCTTTGGAGAGAGAGAAAGCAAGCGAAAGAGAGAGAAATCCACCGATAAAATAGAGGTGTAGGCAATTCTTATCATTCACACAGTAGCTCTGACAGCCCCACGATTCACTCCACGCGGCTATTTTTAGAAAAACTTTGAAAGGCCACAGAGCAGGAGCAACTTAATTGAAGCGTGAGAGGAAAAATAAACTATGCGGTACAATACAAAAAGAACGAGAGGGAGGGACAAACACAGAAATATAAACATCACCTGCCTGTCTTTATTTATGAACACTATGGCTGTCAATTAAACACATTAATTACGTGGGATTCATTAATGCAATTAATTATGCTCCTCTGATGCAGGTCAATTCCAGAATTTGGAGTTTTCAGAATATTAAAACAAATTTAATATTAAAGAAAACTGCTTCACTGAAATGATTGGTTGCAAATGCGGCAAAGTTTTAGGTTTCAAAATGTGATTTTCTGATGGATTTAGTGCTTTTATTAAATTTTTTTAATTCGATTTTTTTAAGTTAAGACTTTTTTTGTGTGTTTAGACAATGATTGAATTGACGAGATGTTTTTTTTTTTTTTTAACCATATTTAAAGATTAATAAAATAGCATATTATATTGTGGTCAGCTTGTTTCTAACTGTTTGGGGGCAGTTTTTTTTATAATAATAATTCATATTTTTATTCAGCAAGTATGTATTAAATTCATCAAAAGTGACAGTAAAGACATTTATAATGTTAAAAAATGTTATTTTGAACACTTTTTTAAAACTATTCATCAACAAATTCTGTACATATAAATGTAAATTCTGTATGTATATCTAAAAATACACACACGCGCGCACACATCAAATTGATCAAAAAGCGAGAGTAAAGACATTTAGAATGTTACAAAATATTTATATTAGTATAAATATTAGATTTCATTAGATTTAAGTATTTTATTATATTTTATTTTATTATGAATATTAAATATTCAATTTCTGTACCTACACTCTAAAAAATGCTGGGTTGTTTCAACCCAATGTTGGGTCAAATATGGACTAACCCAACTGTTGGGTTAAAAAGCTCATTTAAAACTGTAACCAAAATTTAACCCAACAGTTGTGTTAGTCCATATTTGACCCAACATTGGGTTGAAACAACCCAGCATTTTTTAGAGTGTAAAAACTAATGTTAGACCTACCTAAAAAACCTGGAAAGCACTGTTATTTTATTTGTATCTTTGCTCTATTGTATTTATTTGTGCTGTTGCTTGTACTTAGATTATTTGCTCTTATTTTCTTTATTTTTATTTGACAATATAGTTTTTTCCCTAAACATCGCACATACCGAACCATACCGAAACCGTGACTCTAAAACTGTGATACAAAGTTGAACCGTTGCACCCCTAATATATATATATATATATATGGTGTCCACAAAAATATTTAGCAGCACAACTGTTTAAACATTAATAATAAGAAGAAGGGTCTCTTGAATGATTTTTTTTGAAGGATCACATGACACAGAAGACTGGAGTAATGATGCTGAAAATTCAGCTTTGCATCACAGAAATAAATTATATTTTAAAATATAGTAAACCAAAAAAATAGCTATTTTAAATCGTAAAAACATTTCACAATATTACTGATTTTACGGTATTTTTAATCAGATAAAAGCAGCCTCGGTGAGCAAAAGAGGCTTTTCCCAGCAAATAATCACAATTAATTATGATTAATTCATTGGCATATTTAAATTAATTCATTTTTAATCGATTGACAGCCATATTAAAAAGCATTGCCACTCAAACAGAAGTGACACTTGCACTAGGGCACAGACAGACAGAACGTCACAGCTTTTACATCCCTTTTGGATTGATTCACACACACATTCATGACCCGACAGGGTCATTTTAATCAAAATAACACCAGACTCTTTAAAGAGCCCCATTACGGGACGTTAGGAGTGCAATAAATTTGATTGACTTCCTGTCAAGCAACATTCCACTTCCAAACAGTGAAAGACAGAAAGAAGGGCCTTGTTTAAACCCATATCATCTCCTGTGAGACGTACTGGTGCTGTTTTAGGTTGGTTACTCGCTCTCTGTAAACAACTAAATGAACCAAAGTGACGTTTGACAGACACACTAGCACACGCCAGGATCGCCGGGCTGAAAATCATCAAATTCTGACACTGACTGAATGTGCAAACGAGGACAGTCTGCAGTTGTGTAATGCGCTGGCATCGGTAGTGAACGTGTAGAAATTCAGTTCCTCCCAAGGCACAGGAGACAGCTGCGTTTCAGAGATGATCCTATATGGAAAAATAAACTGTGTTATAAAACTGATAGTTCTGGCTTTAGAGTGCGATTGGATGAGCCACGTGAGAGGACGGCATAAAATAGTGCGCATATACACACCTTTGAGAGCACAATCACATCAGTTCTGTATTGATTCTATACTCGTGTGGCTCAAGTTACGGGTTGAAGAATGGTTCAGTGTGATTTTTATGACTAATACATTTATTTATCGGTGCCTTGCTTTGCAATACAATGACTCTACTGTATATAGTTAAAGAAGAAAATAGTCACCATTTACTCACCATCATGTTGTTTTGTGTCGCCTTAGACATATCTATGAAGAATATACATACTACTTCTTAGCTTTTTGGGAGTTAAACAGTATGAATCGACATTTTGCAAAACATCTAAGCAAATCATACAGGTTTGGAATGACATGAGAGTGGACTATCACTTTAAGTTGTAATACTCTACTGAGTTCATGCCAGCATTGGATCTTGTTTAATTTTACATTTGGTCTAAAATCTGAGCAAAAAAAAAAAATCTTTATCAACCTCCCAAGAATTCTTGCTTTGCTGTTGTTTTTTAACCTGTTAAAGATGCAAAATGCTGTGTTTTCAAAGGATTCACGCAGAAGGGCAAGCATCGGTTATTGGAACACATCAAGACAAAATGAGCTGTGCATTTTGAAATCTCTGCAAATGGCACTCCTTATTAATATTTATAAATCTCACTGAAATAAAAACAATGTAGATGCAGGAATAAAGAAAGAAATCAAACAAAAGCAGGGTTGATGGAAGTAGAGCCCCAAAACATTAAAAACACATACAAAATTCTAAAACGCATCCGATTCCTGCATAAAGCACAGTTTATAAAAACGCAATGTTTGCCTATTTTTCTATCACTTTGTTTGTGAAAACTCACATTATCATCAATAAAAGTCAAGAATTAGGCAGACGTGTTCAAACAGGCGAATGCAAACTTTAAATTCTACTTATTTAAAGGAAAGCTCTGCAAACAGCAGTCAGAGAGATCAAACGCTCTCCCCGATGTAAGAATCTGTCATCACCTCCCACTCTCATCAGTACACAGTCAGAGACAATGCAAAGAAAACAAACAAACACATATGCAGACTTCTGCATGCTTTAAAGAGACATTGATTTTTAAAGGTATGGTGACATAATAAAAAAATAAAAAAAATAATAAAAAGAAGTAGTAGAGGCAGCATTTATTTAACTTATTTTATTAAAAGAAACACTTATATTAAATAATAAATATTAAATAATTATGATAACAATTTAAATATTATAATAATTTATTTATTTATTCCTTTTTATTTTATTTATTTATTCATTTTTACTTATTTATTTATTCATTTATTTGTTTATTCACTTATTTATTTTCTTTATTTTTATTTGACAATATAGTTTTTTCCATAAACATAGCACATACCGAACTGTACCGAAACCTTGACTCTAAAACCGTGATACAAACCGAACCGTAAGTTGAACCGTTGCACCCCTAATATACATATACATATATATATATATATATATATATATA
>NW_015506871.1:14237-38764 GCF_001515645.1 Sinocyclocheilus grahami | reverse complement strand
ATATATATATATATATATATATCTATATATATATCTATATATGGTCTCCGCAAAAATATTTAGCAGCACAACTGTTTAAACGTTAATAACAAGAAGAAGGGTCTCTTGAATGAGTTTTTTTGAAGGATCGCATGACACTGAAGACTGGAGTAATGATGCTGAAAATTCAGCTTTGCATCACAGAAATAAATTATATTTTAAAAAGTATTAAATGTTTTTTAAAGGTATGGTGACATAATAAAAAATAAATAAATAATAATAAAAAGTAGTAGTAGAGGCAGCTTATGAGGCAACACTTATTTAAATTGTTATTATAATAATTTAATATTTATTATTTAAAATATTATAATAATTTATTTATTCCTTTTTATTTTATTTATTCCTTTTTATTTATTCATTTATTTGTTTATTCACTTGTTTATTTTTTTTAATATAAAGCTTTTTTCATCCATGCCACTATTATTTCTGAGTTGTGAATCAATAATAATAATAATTAGCAGTAATAGTAGAGGCATTATAATAATTTAATATATTATAATAAATTTGATTTATTTTTAATTATTTAATTAAATCATTTTTATTTATTTATTCAGTTTTATTTAATTAATTTATTCATTTTGTATTTATTTACGCATTCGTTTGTT
The DNA here is from genome assembly GCF_001515645.1 of Sinocyclocheilus grahami. Lineage (NCBI taxonomy): Eukaryota > Metazoa > Chordata > Actinopteri > Cypriniformes > Cyprinidae > Sinocyclocheilus > Sinocyclocheilus grahami. The sequence goes on along the minus strand of NW_015506871.1, from coordinate 38,120 downwards.
GATTCATTTTTTATTTATTTTTTGCAATGTAAAGCTTTTTTTATCCATGCCACTATGATTTCTGAGTGGTGAATCTTGATATGCGAGAGAGGGGGGAGGGTTTGGAGGGAAACAAAGCATTATTATTCTCACTTCTAAATAGCTTAATTGTCACTTCAAGGCAAACATTTGTTCTGCGCTGAGACAAATCTTTCATGAGCGACAACAAAAGAGTCTTTGGCCACTCGAGCCGCCCAACCGGTAGATCCAGCGACATAAAAAAGACCTTTATGCTTTCAGATTCCCAAATTACGTTTGATCCCAACTGCCAGAGCGGTGCGGTACAGAGCTAATGACTGCAGCAACACATCTTGAAAATGTGTGCCTGGTGTCAGCTCAAATCCCTGAAAAATCTGGAAAATATGCTCGAACATGTAAAACTATGTGCTGTAACATGTCCGTGTGGTGTAACAGACTCGACCGAGAGTCAATTCATAGCTCATTCAGTCAAATCACACTGGACATGGCTGTCTGCTTCAGTTAGTTGGGCAGAAACACACTGCTCTGTAAAACTGAATCCCAGTGCTGGGGAATCGCTAACTAAACCTGTCAACTTAACTTCATTTTCTGTGCACTACATTTACTATATGCTATGCAAAATAACAATAGCAACACGCTACTGTATATTTTTTAAGCAGCAATACAGCCCCTGACTCATTTTCGCAAACTGGTTTATTTGCATGATTCATTTCAATGCATTTATTTAAAAAAACTGATTCACCAATTCATTTGAATCATCATTCAGCAGTATTTCTGCACATGTATCTCAACCCTACATCTAAAACTCAGTGTGCTATTATTTTTAACAAGCTATCAGACATACTATATTTACCTTAGTGTTGATAACACAGCCAAAAAACTAAACCTGAGGTTGGGTGACCACCTAGCAACCGCGCAAAACACCCTAGCAACACCACACCAATATGCAAAAAAAAAAAAAAAACTTAACACCTAAGCAACTGCAAAACAATAACCCCCCCCCCACACACACACACAATATTGTACCAGGGGTGTGTGATAGACAAAAAAAACAAACAATATATTGATATTCATTGGAATTTCTTCAATAAAGATAGTTAAACATTATTTTGCTGAGTGTATTTTTATGCTGGTACCTTGGCTGATTTAGACCTGTCATGGATAAATAAATATGACACTAAAACCACCTGTAGGTGGCGGCAAGTCCCTGTTTTAATGAGTTATTAATTGAATCATTCATTCAAACAATTCGTTCAAAATGGCTAATTCATTTAGAAACTAAACAAGCGACTGTCTTTATGAATGGATCATTGAATCACTGACTCAAATGATTTATTCAAAAACAGATTCATTCAGGAATGAAACACCACAGTGTTGCTCTGGAATCCACTAATATTCTGCTCCAACTTTGTTCGGAAATGTTTTTTTGCGAAACAGAAAAAAGAGACAATATTGTGTCTAAAATGTAACTCACTCAATATTAACTTGTTTGTTGAACTGTTGTATAAAATTAATTTAACTTTTGCGATCGCACTCAAGCACTGATTTTCGAAAAACGGTAGTCTTACTAGTGTTATATTATTCAACTATATCACATCTTATAAACATAAAAATAAAAACCCATACACAGTGTTATCTTTGGCTTTCATAACTTGAATTATAGGGGAATTCTAACAGGTTTCATCATGCAGTGAATACTTTTGAACTCTCAAGACATGTTTTGTTCATTGGTCAATGGAACGGTCAGTTCAGTTGGTCAATGCAATGCAGGTAGGGTTTTTTTTCTTTACTTTTTTTTAGTATTTTTATTGGGGTAGCTTGGTTAGATTTATGCATTTACACATTTACAGTCAAAATGCAACATTCTGGTCAGTTTGAAGAAATATTTTTTACCATTTAGGAATAACATGCACCAATGAATCATGCACAAAAAGACCATGCATTAAGAAGGTACTCTAATCTCATGTTGGCTTAAAATGACGAGCGGCTTGTCAGTCATCTAGCCACGGCTTCAAAGTAGCTTTCCCAACACAGCCACTCTCACACAAACACACAGACGAACAGCAAAAGCCCCGCGCTTCCATTCAGCGCTTAATATCTCTATGAGCACACAGGCCTTTGAGTACTGTAAAGGCAGGGAGGAGAAAGCTCAGATTAATTGCCTTGGAGATTCTCCAGCCAATCCACTGTACCAAAGAATAGCAGCCATTGTGATGTAAAAAAGTGAAGAGACGCAGAAAAAAAACTGTACTCTTCGATGTATGAAAAGGCCCAGCTGGTAGAATATTTGCTGTCATATGAGCAGAGGAGACTTGAATATGACTTGACAGAGTAAGCGAGAGCGTTGGAGCGCGTGTGTGCTTCTGAATGAATGCGTGCACGCTATTTAGCCCCTCTCGGAGCTCCTAATGCATCCTGGGATATATTATGTGGTACATTTTGAAGGCTGTGTAATTAAATGAACACATGAACAGAGGAAGATGGGCATTATGAAGTGAACCGTAGCTCTCTGCGGTGGTAGATGGGAGGTGAGAGAGAAAAACAGAGCTTTATTTTAGGAGCACGTCTGCTTTCCCACAGGCCTCGCTCTCAGCCTGCAGCTGGGCACCGACGGCACACACCACATGAGCCCCTGCGGCTGAAGTCAGGTGATGGCTATAAAAGAGAGCAATGGAGAGTAATATACAGATAAGGAAGGGGAAGAAAGACTAGGAGAAGTGCTAGAAACGCCAAGGTCATGGGTCCCAGGGAACACACAGACTGATAAAATACATACAGAACCTTGAATACACCGCCAGTCATTCTGGATAAAAGCATCTGCCAAATGCATACACTTTAAAATAATGCAAGCATTGATAAGGCAGAGACTGTAGGATGAAGAAATGCAAAAATGAAATTGAAAAAAAGAGGCTTTATGCACCTTGAAAAGACTTGAACCAATTTAATTCAAAGGGCTTATACACTAAGCATTTTTGATGAAGAACTAAACACTGGATTTGCAAGGTTAGTGGCATCAAATCTAGATATTCCTATCTAGATTGACTGACAAGACGGATAAACAGACAACAAACAAACAAACAGAAATGCCACTAATGGCACATTAATCAATCAATATTATAAATATAAGTAAACATTTAATAAATCCTCTACAACAACATAAATAAATAAATAAATATATATATATATATATCAATACAACTAATGGCACATGAAGCAATACATAAATAAATAAATATATAAATAAATAAATAAACTTAGATATATGTAAATATTTAATTCAAATAAATAAATGAAAAACAACAACAACAATAGAATAAGAATAAATACTAATGGAAAATAAATAAATAAAATATACTTAGATATATGTAAATATTTAATTAAAATAAATAAATGAAAAACAACAACAACAACAATAGAATAAGAATAAGAATAAATACTAATGGGAAATAAATAAATAAATGCATGCCACTATTGGCATATCAATCAATCAGTCAGTCAATGTTTTAAATATATGTAAACATTTAATAAATAATTTACATCAACATAAACAAAATTAAATAAATATTATATATATATATGAATAAATTAACAACAACGTAATAATAACAATAACAAAGAAAATATTAAATAAATAAATAAATGCCACTAATGGCACATCAATCAATAAATTATATATAATATATAAATCCCTCATTCATTAATTTGCTCATTCATTCATTCATTCATTCATTCATTCATTCATATGTAAACATTTAATAAATCGCCAAGAAGAACCAACCAACAAACAAACAAACAAACAAACGTTCACTTTACATGTCAGTCAGACGATCTAAGCCAAAACTAGTCAAATGTTCACTCCACTTCACTAGGAAAATAACTACTGTAAAAGGAAAAATTCCTATGAAAGCCCAATTTGCAAAAGTGGACTGCTAACGATACCATAAAATCTTTGCATCTTCTCATTCTGTGTGTTACACTTTATAAGCAGAACCAAGAACATAAGCAAAAAGCAAAACAAACAAACTGTGGAAAAAGACCTGCAAAACTCCGTTTTGAACAAAACATCCAAACCACCTGTGAAAACACCCTAAAGAACTCTATACCTTCTCCTCAATGGCCTACAAGACTTCAACTGGTCCAAAACTGTACACAATTACAGCAGAGAGCGGGTAGATGGGGAATATGTCTGGAAAAATAGCAGAAAAGCAACATCATATCTCAACGAAATCCAAAAAGACAGATGCTGCCGCAGAGCAGTACTTTTGTCAGATAGCAGCTTGAGTCCTGACGCCGAGCAGAGCACATCCTCATACAAATTTGGTGTAGCCACATCCATGCAAACAGTCTGCCCCAATCTCGTGTCAAATCTCATGGGGTTGCAATGAATCAAACCCGCAGCACCTCCTCAGCAAAATACGAGATCAGCCGAAACGCACAAGGGGGCAAAAATCCCATTACAAAGGTCGCAAACATCACTCTTGCCTGGCGTCAGTCCATTTATAGGCCAAATGGTTCCTTTCTGAAATTAAAATCAGTCGCTTTGAATCATGAATCACATTCTGTTCTGCCCACTTAATATTCACTCTAGAATGCAAATTAGACTTTTTCCACTAGGTCTCCAACCAATAATTCACAGGAAAAACTAACTAATTCAGTAGCAGGGCAGTAAGTCTGGGTGTGGTATGATGGCCCTGCGTGAACTTGGAAATAAACTACTCACCAGCTACTTGATTTACAATCCGAGATGATGTTTGCTTCCTTTCTGCTCTCAATTGCATCAGGATTGTGGATTCATGTGGCATGACTTAGGCTCTGTCCTAAATGGCACCCTAAGCCCTAGTAACCTTCCTCCGACTCCACACTATAATAATGTAATGGTTTAAATGTCAGGTAGAAGTCTGCATCTAGTGAGCCAAGTTAGAAAACACCCTTTAGAAACTGAAAATGACAAATGGGACACCATATGGTCTTGTGCACTTTACAGGGACGTGAACATGGGGGCTATTGTGAGTTTGCAATGTCACAAGTGTACATGAAGTGTGCCATTTGGGACAGGACCATTCATGCTCTTGAGACAATTCTGGATTCAGAATTGAATTGAGAATGCACTTTTAATTCCAATGAAGTTTCTACATTTGATTTGGTGAAGCAGGATGCAATTGCAATTTAAATCTCATGGAAGCAAGTAGAATGAAAATAAGTTGAAACATCTCAGGTTACGCATGTAACCATGGTTCCCCGAGAGGGAATGAGATGATGCGCCCCCTAGGGGGCACATTAGAGAATGCAGCCTGCATGACCGGTGTCTGAAGCACGTGTGAAACAACGCCAATCTATTGGTCCATCTGGCCCATGACATCATAGGCAGTGTGCCCGGAAGTATAAAAGGGCACCTGCTGAATACGTCATCCACTTAGCTGTCTGAAGGAGACGTAAACAGGCAGGCCGAGGGCATGGCAAGTGGGCGCAGCGTCTCGTTTCCTCTCCAGGAGCCATGGTTAAATGCGTAACCCGAGACGTTCCCCTTCTTGGGAACACCACGCTGCGCCCCCCTAGGGGGCACATTGGGGAACAAAATCCAACCACACCATGCAGAGGCGTATGCCTATCCACCTGGTGGTGGAGCACCAAGGAAGCGACAGGCGTACACCAAGCCTTTCCTCAGAAAGGGGCCATGCCACTGCGCCACGGGCCGCTCACACAACTTGGCAGAAATGAGGAACCCGATTAAGGGGAACATCCCACCAAAGTCGGTCCATCTCAGATAGCTATACTATGTGAGCCATATAAGCCTGGATACACAAGACTACTGAAGAGACTAACTAGAAAGCCTCTAGAGGAGCTCAAATATAGCTGCTTAAATCCCGGTATGGAGAAATAGCTGCTGAGCTAGAACACAGCTATCCTCAGATAGCTATGTCCTAAAGGTCTTATGAAGGCTTTTAGTCCAGAATAACCATACACAACTAGCCTAGATAGCCAGGCAAAGCCTTCCTGCAAAGCTGCCCAGACCACAGAGAGTGGGCTATCTACTTACAACCCTAGCAGGAGAGATAGCACTGTCTAGGCAAGGGCTCAAGGAGAATGCTACTTAAAACCCTAAGCAGAGAAGCAATCACTGAGCTAGCACATAGCTACCCCCAGATAGCTCGGTACCTAGGAAGGGGCTACCATAAGGGGCACCAACTGAGACTACTCAGACCACAGAGAGTGGGCTATCTACTTAAAACCCTGGGCAGGGGAGCAATCACTGAGCTATCACATAGCTATCCTCAGATAGCTAGGCTCTAGGAAGGGGGATCACTCCAGGAGAGGGCTCACCACAACTGCCAGTAAGACGCAGATAGCCTCAGACAGCTGTATTTAGGTAAGCCTGTCCTGCCATAACAATGGCTGTAATATAACCACCCTCAGATGGCTATACTAAGGAGGCCCCCAATCCGTGTCAGTCCCATGGTAGGCTAGCGAAGCACCGTGTCATTGACCAGGGGCTCACAAGAGGGAGATCCGGGCCATCAGTAAATGATTCGCTAAGAGTGAACACATAAACATCATCAGTCCGAGATCAAAGCATGATGTAAGCCGTGGCCAAAAACACTAGAGGGCTGGACACAGCTATCCTCGAATAGCAGTTCCCTCAGATAAAGCTGAAGACAGGACAAAGACTTCAGCGCTTACTTGAGAGAGCTTGTGCCAAGGGGAACCAAAGCCAGCCTAGAACATAGCTGCCCTTAGAACGCCATATTCCAGACCAAAGTAAGCTTGAGCTGGAGCATAACCATCTGTAGACAGCTATACTCTGAGCAGGGACTGCTCACTTAAAGGGGTCATATGATGCGATTTCAATTTTTCATTTCTCTTTGGAGTGTTATAAGCTCTTGGTGCATAAAGAAGATCTGTAAAGTTGTAAAGACTAAAGTCTCAAATCCAAAGAGATATTCTTTATAAACATTAAGAGTCAGCCACAGCTACCTAAAACGACTCGTTCTAACACGCCCCACATGTCTACGTCACTATGTGGGAAGATTTGCATAACGCCGCCCAAATGTTCATGCAAAGAAAGAAGGCGTAACTTTTAGTCTCACTGTAGTATTGTTGTTGCTGCCACCATGTCGTGAAGGCGCTGTGTGTTTCGCTGTGAAAGCGAAACTACTTTGTTTGGCCGTCCAAAAGAGGACGATATCTGCTTCGTTATGCCTGGAGCTGATCCGTGCTGGTTGCTGAGGAAATACTACAACTTTGCGCTGTGGATCGCCGGATCGGATTTCACTGTGAACGAAGCGGAGTCCAGCCCGGAGTCGTCACATGTCCTGGCCACACCGTTCTCAAGTCCACCCGCCTCTGCTCACTCTAGCCCTCCGGCCATTCCTCACGCTAGCCCCTGGCCTCTGTTCACTGTAGGCCGTCGTCGCTCACTCTAGGCCACCGTGTGGGATGCTGTGTTTCGTTGTGAAAGCGAAAATACTTTGTTTGGTCTTCCAACGAATGCCTCATTTATAATGGGTTTTCATGTTTTTGAATCATCGCTCCGAACTGACAGGACATCACCACAATATGGTAAGGGGCGTAACATTTCCGTCACACGCTTGAGGTATTCGGCCAATCACAACGCACTGGATAGCTGGCCAATCACAGCACACCTCGCTTTTTTAGAATGATGAGCTTTGTAAAAATCAACGCGTTTCAGAAAGGCGGGGCATAGAGGAGAAACAATAATGTACAGTATGTGGAAAATAATGTTTTTTTAACTTTAAACTGCATAAACACATTTCATTACACCAAATACACAAAATAATGTTCTTTTTAGCAGCATCATATGACCCCTTTAAAACCCTGAAGAGGGGGAGCAGTGTACTCGGCCCAAACTCACTAGATGGGATTCAGAGGGACCACCCACTTAAAAATACCCAGAAGCCTGGGGATGGTTGATTTTACAAAATGATAGATTAAAGAACAAAATACAGATAAATAGAACAACAGAAGAATAAATGGAATGACAGACATGCTGACAGAATGACAGACAGAGAACAAAATAGAGATAGAAAGAATGGTAGATTAAAAGAACAATATAACAAAAGACAAAGAATGATAGAATGATGGACAGACAGAATGAATGAGAGACAGAATGAATGAGAGAAAGACTGAGACAGAAAGAACAACAGACAGAAACTATAGAAAGAACGGGAGACAGAAAGAATGACAGAGAGACAGAATTAACAAACAAAAGAACTACAGACAAACGGATATAACAGAAAGACTGACAGACAGAAAAAACGATAAATCAACAGACAAAGAACATGACAGAAAAAAAAAACAGACAGAATAATCAAAAAGGAAAAACAGAACATCAGACAAGAAAAATGAAAGAACAGAAAGAATGACAGACAGAAAAACAAACAAACAAAAGAAAATGGACAGACAAAAAAGACAGAACGAACAACAGACAAACACAAAGAAAAAAGACAGAAAGAACAGAAATAACACAAGGAAAGATTGACAGACAAACAGAAAAAACAACAGAATGAACGAAAAAGGGACAACAAAAAGAACAAGAGACAGAATGAATGATAGAACAACAGACAGACAGAAGAACAGACAAGCAAAAAGAAAAACCAACAGAAAGAAAGAACAGACAGATAGAATGAACGAACAAAGGAGCGACGACGGAAACCGAAAGAACAACAGACAGACAGAAAGAACAACAGAACGACAGACAAAGATAGATCATTTAGAAAGACAGAAAGAACAACTTCATTTCTCTTACTCATACTAAATTAGTTGAATTCCAATTCAGTAAATTCCTTTTCCTGTCATTACAATTCAAATTCCCTTCAACTTCCTTTGAGATGTGGCCAATTCATTTCAAATTCACACTCATGAACTGAAAGGAATCCAGTTCTTCAGTCCTGAATTTAGCCCAACCCTGCAGTCACTTTATCTACTCCAGCGATGCCTCATAACGCTGCTAAACCTTCACACTCATGACCTGCAAATCTTTCTGGAAAGCAGCTGGATTTCAATGGATGAAACTCAACATTTTGTCCAACGTTCCTTGTAAATATTTATGAAGGCAGAAAACATGGATAATGTCCAAGCATAACAAATGTGAGGAGGGTCTGATTTCAAAGACTCCCAAACTATGTTGTCCACCTCTCCTGTCAATTTTGTGGTTGAAAGGATAATTGATGTCCCGACGGTATTGCGTGGTCATAAATAAAAGAAGGCCGAGGCTGGAACGGTATTAAATATGGCTCGAAGTGAATATGAAATCAATGCTAATAGAGGCTAGAACCTCTGGACTCTACATTGGCCTTTCAACCTCCTCATCCCCCACAAACACTACCCAGAATGCAAAGCAGCCCGAACGACATGTCACCACCCTCCGCAAGGGCACCGGCAGCAATCTACACGAGAGTCAAATTCATCATACGCAGCAGCGTTTAAAAATAAAAAGCTGTTAAATGGGGGAAACTTTACACCTTTTATGAGGAACTGATTTATCGGTTCGAAAGCGGCGAGTGTTTGCTGGCGCTCCCTGTTGTGACGGTATTCCCGCGACCCAGAATGCCGGTGGTCTTTGCGCGTTTACGTGTTACAGCGCTCTTTCGCAGCGACGCCTGAAGCAGGCTACATTTGATAGCAGACGATAAATTACCCAACTGTAAAAGCTCAGTCGCAGGAGACGGGTGTAAAATACAGACGCCAAAGCTCTTTCTCCCTCGAGCCTCTGGAGGTTTTATTCAGTCCAGTGGAAAATTTGTCAAAGAGCGAGCTATTTTTATGAGGTCTAATGGATCTTCGGTGAGAACACATTTAACATGAGGTGGTGATATGAACAAAACACCCAAACAATCTCACCCATTTTATCAGAGTGGATTGTGCCTGAATTGAGTTTCACCAATAGAGCTTAATAAAAAGGCCTTACTGTACCTCCAATGACTGATTATATTACATTCTGCACATAATACAAGTGTGACGTGTAAAAAAGAAAAAAAAAGTTGTAGTTTATGGTTTCAAAATTCTTCCCATCTGCTTTATATACTAAACCGTAAGCTGCAAATGTTTCTTAATGAGCATTTTTGTCTCGCTTTTCATTAAAATTTCCTAAAATAAAAAAATTATATTGCGCAATTTTACTTCAAGTAAAAAATTAAATGCATTCTAGCATAAATCCAGTAAAAGTTAGTGGGCTTCATGTTTAAACAATAGAAAAAAAGGCAAATCATTTATTGAAGGCACATTCTCTCAAAACAAATATTATCTTATATTCAAATATTATGCTATCTTAGACAAATTTGCTTAATTTCAGGCAAATTTTAGAAAGAGTCTTACAAGGTAGTAAAATTGGCAAATAATACATAAATTAAAATATTCTCTGAATATAGCTCAATCTCTTAAATTTGCTTCTCAAAAAAAAAGTATTTTTAGAAAATATATGTGATATCACACTGGCCTTTTTTTTTAGCATAAATATAGCAAAATTACAAGGGTCAAAACAAGGGTAAACGGCAAAATTCATTAACTGAAAAAAATATTTTTGTCTGAAAAAAAGTCTTATAATTTTAGCTTCAAGTAAATGTAAGATTACACCGAATATATGCTTTTCTTATTCTTTTATGCATTTTTAGCATAAGTATAATTTTGCATAATCGTTAGTATGCTTTATGTTTTATGCCAAAAAAGGCAAATAATTCATTTATTATTTATTTATCAAATAAATGATTACAGCTTGTTATCAGAGAATATATATTGTTTTTTTTTAATGCAATGACATTTTGTTTAGTATAACTCTATCATAAATTAGAAAGATAAGTCTTAAAACAAGCTCTCTTAAATTTGCTTCTCAAATAAATGTAAAACTTGTTTTCAGAGAATGTGTTATCGCACCGGCCATTTTTAGCATAAATATAGCAAAATTACAAGGGTTAATGATCAAAATGAGGGTAAAAGTGCAAATCAATTCAGTAACTTAAAATAAATAACAACTTATAAACGTACACAATTTTAGCTTAAAGTAAATTTAAGATATATATAATATGTGTGTGTGTGTGTTTAACAGCATTAGCCATTTTTTAAGAATTAATCTGCTTTGAAAAAGCAGAAAATTAATTAATTTAAAAGTCTCTGATTTATTCTTATTTATCAGATTTACTCTAATTAATTTAAATTTTTCCCAGAAAACAAATCTTAATATCTTTTAACCTCCCATAAAAGTATCTTGTTTTCCTGGAAACTGATTAAGGCCTGATTTTTTGCAGTGTACGCACTCTACTGTGATAAAATCTCCTGAAATTTCACACTCGCAGTCTTTACCTCGGACAAGGTTACAGTGTTTTTGAGGGGTGTGCGCTCCAGCGTCTTCACCGGGCTATTCCCCAACAATCTGCCAGGCCGGTTCCTCGCTCGCCCGCTCGCCACAGTCCACCTCCGCAGCTCTCAGACCTCCTGGAGCATGATGCCGCGCCGTGCGTTAGACGAAGAATCCCGCAGTGTAAACCGGCCCCTGCCCAATCTTATTTCCCGGCCTGTACGTCTGACACCTGTAGAAAGCCTCTATATTAGACTGAATGGCTGGGACAAACGCTGAGCTCATTCACACTTCATTCCTTTGGGCGTCTGCTTATTGACCGTGAAAAGCGTGACCGTATTCTCGCTGCCCTTCAACAATGGAGCTTCAGTCGCTGTTACAATTACAATCACAGCCACGAGGAGGAGGTCAGCCCAGAGCTTCCTCCATCCCACACGGAGAACCTGAATTTATATGTTAGTATGTGAGGAAAAATCATACTGCACTGAGCTCAAGGCGCAATGAAGACAGAAGGGAATGACTGTAGTGGGACGAGCCACAGTTGTATAAAGATGCGAAAGAAAGAGAGAGAGCGAGAGAGAGAGAGAGAAAGTGCATGTGGATTATTGAGATTCTTCTGAGATGAACACAATGGAGGGTCTAGAATGCAGATTGTGAGTAATCCCTGATGCCAACTCAATTTCAGTTTTACTCTGCTTTATTGGCATGACACAACTGTAGGGAGAGCGGAATAAGACGTGTCGCCTCCTTAATCTAGCAAACTGCGCACAACTTTTGTCATGTCACTGTATATTTAGAAATCTTTCTTTAAGATACTGCTAAAAACTGTTGTTTGGCATGTCAAAGTAAATTTACTATCTACACAGCAGGCGAAAATCACTTTGTGTGAAAGCAAATTTACAGTACACTTACAAAAATTGGGGTTGCACTTTATTTTACGGTGTCCTTGTCAAAATAATTATATATTTAAGCTCTGAGTAATATTAATTAACTGCATGCACTTACTATATGGTTAGGGTTAGGATGAGGGTTTGGTTTAGGGTTAGTTGCATGTAATTATACATAATTTATTGTTATTGCTATAGTACATACATGTAGCATGTATAACTGTTATTAAAACTTATGTAGGACTTAATTTGAACATTTTTTAGAAACATCTAGTAAATTTACAAATAATTACAAAGAAACAGCAATTGACACATTGAATTAAATTCAGAATTTTGAAGAATAAAAAAAAACTGTAGTATTTACTCCAAGAATCAATATTTATATTTTTTTGAAAAATAATTTTTTACAGTGTGCCAGTCTATATCTATCTATCATCTATCACATAAATTGCTTATATATCCCCCAGTGATGTTTACCCCTAACATGTGGCAAACTGAATCGCTTTAAAATATTTTTATGGCTGTATGCTATAGATAATTATGGCTCTATGAAGATGATGATTTCTTTTTTAATAGCAGTCATCCTGCAGTATAATTATGTGCATTAGTTTGACCTCTTTCTCTTTCCCTACAGTACTACTTGACTTAAAAATGGCATAACGTATATCACTTTCACTTTTCACAATGACGACAGTGCCACATGGATGTATAAATTGGTTACATATCCTCCAATGATTCGACTTGTTTACCCATAACATAGGGCAAATTGTCACTTTTTAGAAAAAATTATATTATTGTGTGAGTATGTTATAGATGATTAATTGTTTCATTTGACAGCAGACATACTGCAATATATTGCCTCAGTTTTAACTGTTCTATTGAGTACTACTTGAGTTAAAAAAAATATATATATATGCTGCATGTGGTTTTGATTATGGTTCATTTTTAGAATGCATACGAGTAGACATTAGTTTATCTTACAAAATATTATGAACATACGTTGAGAATCAGCAACCTGTCTTACGCATAAACATATGCAGAGGGATTTAAAAAATAAATAAATAACCTGGAAAAAACCTTGGAATACAATGTATGCTGATGCAAAAGCCTCAATATATTATATAGCCTCAATATGTTGACTTGCTTTTAAAAATCTAAATCTAAAAAACAAATGCATTTATTTTTACACTACACAAGAAAATAAAAAACAAGAACTGTACAAGAACCTTGAAAAAATGTACTAGACAAATACAGTAAATAGTTATACAAATACGCCAAACAAGATGAGCTGTAATAGGCAATTTCACCGTGTAGGCGAAAGCATTGTGCATCCATATAGTTTAATAGATTTAATCAATGTTAAAACTGAACTGACATAAAGCTAATTTATGTGAATTAAAGTATACATTAATCAGTATGTGTGTTCCCAGGGAAAGAAAATGGTTTATAGCTAGGACTATTTTACTAGTCGAACTTCATTTTATAACTAAACTGACTCTAGTAAATTAAAATAAATAAATACATAAATGTATAAAAACTGTTTTTATTTTTAGTAGTTCTATACTTTATAAAGTCTTACACAGTTAAAACACGTTAAAATAAAATAAAATTAAAATTCAACAAATTAAAATAATACAAAAATAGATTTTATAATTTTTTATTTTAGTAATCATAGAGTTTATATAGTTTTATACAGCTAGTACACAGATTTGTTTTAAAATAAAATAAAATACTACTAATTAAAATAATACAAAAATAGATTTTATAGTTTTTATTTTAGTAATCATAGAGTTTATATAGTTTTATACAGCTAATACACAGGATTGTTTTAAAGGGGTCATATGATGTTGCTAAAAAGAACATTATTTTGTGTATTTGGTGTAATTCAATGTGTTCATGCGGTTTAAGGTTAAAAAAACACATTCTTTTCCACATAATGTGCATTATTGTTGCTCCTCTATGCCCCGACTTTCTGAAACGCGTCGATTTTTACAAAGCTCATCGGTCTGAAAAAGCGAGGTGTGCACTGATTGGCCAGCTATCCAGTACATTGTGATTGGCTGAATGCCTCAAGCGTGTGACGGAAATGTTACGCCCCTCACCTTATTGTGTTTCCATCATACAGTCTATGGTTTCCATGTGCCCGGCGCGACGAGACAAAACCAATAAAACCCATTATAAACGAGGCATTTGTTGCATCCAGTGGGGACATAATTACTGATTGTAATGACTGTGTTTTTACGCTTTGCGTTGCGTATTGCGCCGCGTAAACATAAAACCATGTCTGCATTTGTGATCGGAGAAATGACAAACAATAAGTGCTACTCTACACCAGGGGTTTTCAACCTTTTAGGACATGCGCGCCCCCCCCCAAGTTGGTCTAATTTCACTCGCGCCCCCCCAACATCCAACAAGCCCCCCGGTATTACTGTAGTCACACCGAATTACTTTATTAACATTAACATAAAAGCAAATATCCATTACAGCTATTAAAGCAGCGAACAAATTTTCTTTTGCTCTTTTTCATTAACATTATTTACATAAGAAATGCACGGATCCGTTATACTGATGTACATTTGATATTTTCTTTACTGTTTACATTCTCTTAAAACAACCGACTGTGCTTACAAGGATACTTGTCAAGACAGCCATTGGTATTCACCTGCTGTCTGAGAAGACTATCTGTTTGTGTACTTCAGGTGTGTGAGCGGTGTGCATAGAAACGCTCTATCACAGCGCGTGAGTACCGCATTGAGATGTCTTGGGCTTAAATGGCTTAAAATTACTTTAATGTTTAAACTGACAAGACTTAAAACACGTGAGAATGAAAAACTTTCTCGAGGAAGCAGCACTGGCCTGATCATTAAGATAGTTTTGGGGGGCTAAGGTGACAGATAGGGGGGCTGAAACCCACCTAAAAAGGGTTTAGAACCGCCCCTGGTATAGCGTGCGTAATTACAGTGAAACATAAATATATAACCAGTTTACCTGATCCAATGTGATGGCTGAGCCTGTTTCTGAGATAACAACATGCCAATCCGTGGTTGGATTTCCGACACGGCTAATCGTAAATCATTTTACACTGTCAATAAACGTGACCAGGGTTGCCAGGTTTTCACAACAAAACCCGCCTAATTGCTACTCAAAACTAGCCCAAAATTACAAAATGCGGCAAGTGTTAAAGTAGCCCAATTCCGTGGGAAAACCGCGGACTTGGCAACACTGAGCGTGACTGATACTCGAGCCAACTCTGCTCTAACTGTCGACTAGCAGTGGGAGTCAGATTGACCCCTAGTGGATGGCTAAAGATTTGTTAACTCATTTTAATAAATTCTCAAGAGAACGTCTCTGAATTAACTGATGCTCGCGCCCCCCTTGACAGGTGCTGGCGCCCCCCCAGGTTGAAAACCCCTGCTCTACACTGCTCAAACTGGCGTTTGAATAGTCAATGTCAAATTCTTTAAATATAAAAAACGTACTTACAGGCTGTGAGTCAGAAGCGCCAAACTGTCCTTGCAAAGTTGGAACTGCCCAACTTTATAGAAACATTATGTCTTTTGGAAGGCCAAACAAAGTAGTTCCACTTTCACAACGAAACACAGCGGCACCCGGCGGATTCGACAAAGGAGGGTTGCGGCAACCACATGTGACGACCCCGGGCTGGACTCTAATTCGTCCACGGTGAAAGTCGATCCGGCGATTGACAGCGCGAAGTTGATGTTTTTCCTCAGAGACCAGCACGGATCAGCTCTAGGCATGACGAAGTGGATATCGTCCTCTTTTGGAAGGCCAAACAAAGTAGTTTCGCTTTCACAATGAAACACACAGTGCCTTCACAACATGGCGACGGCAGCAACAATACTACAGCGAGAGTAAAAATTATGCCTTCTTTCTTTGCGTGAACATTTGGGCGGCATTATGCAAATCTTCCCACACAGTGAGGTAGACATGTGGGGGCGTGTTTAAACGAGACGTTTTAGGAGGGCATGGACAAGTCTTAACTTTTATAAAGAATATCTCTTTGGATTTGAGACTTTAGTCTTTGCAACTTTACAGATCTTCTTTATGCACCAAGAGCTTGTAACACTCCAAAGAAAAAGGAAAAATTTAAATCGCATCATATGACCCCTTTAAAATAAAATAAATTTATAGTTTTTATAGTCTTATATATTATTAATATTGTCTGTGTAAACATAGCCAATGAGACTAATAAAAAAAAAGAAAAGAAACAAAAGCAAACCAATTTACTTGTGAACTGCTGTCAGTCTCTTGTTAATTTGGAAATTACATTTCACACAAAGCCAAATAAATCCTCAAAATCTCCAAACGTTAAGGTCAAGGAGAATATTGATCAAACCAAGCAAACCAATGCTAATCTCCACTCGACTCAGCCGGAAAGCAAAGCAAGGCTCAGTAAAGGAATCAGCGGCTCGTGTTGTCGTCCTCTCCACCTCGGCTCATACAAATGAAAGCTGAAGTCAGAGTGCCATTGTGTCTCTCCTGAAAATGAGACAAGTAAATGTTGCGAGTAAATGTTTGGAGCTGTCGGCACTTCTTTATCAGACCAAAACATCAAATTAAGGGAAGAGCGGTATGCGAGATAAAGCAAGCGCTTGAAATAACAGCAGCGCTGAAAAGACTGATTGAAAATGGAAATATGAGGATGTGAGGTATGGGCGGCAGTTTTTCAAGCACATTTTCATAATTGATCGGGCATGAAGTGCGCCGCTGAACCAGAAATCAGAGGTCATTAGTCAAGGCTTTGAGAAAGGCCAAGGCTTTCAAAAAGGTAGAATTTATGATGTGATTTTCCGACATAATTTTGTCTCATGTACACACTTCAAAAAACACAAGCTGCACAAACTAGTCTGTCAATGAGTATAAAGGGCTGAGCAGTCATTCCACACCAGCGATGAATCACAACAGCCATATACACATATAAATTATGAATAGTCCACCTTCATACCATATTAAAAAGGCCACATGCAGACAGACTTTCTGGACAAAGGATAAACAAATGTAACAGCAGCCATTTGCTCCACGTTATACATCCGAGAATCTAAAACCATCAAATCAATTCATTTTATTTTACGAGGCGCCAAGAAGTATGCTAAAAGCACTTGTGGCAGACATTCAGTCTCACTTCAGCGTCCACACGCTCTCTCTGTCTCACGCTGAACGTCTGTCTGTCATTCGCTCGCTCACTTGATTTCCTGCAAAGCCACACCAACATCCTCCTCACACTGGCATCCTGGGTATAAAAAAATACTATGTGTGTAAGCCATACGACAATAAAATAAAAGAAAACTTGAAATCATTTTCATTTATACACATCAATAGCATAAAATAATTCAAATGAATTTTATACATTACATAACAGACACAAAAAATTAAATTTTATTTTATATTTATATATTCTGTATATGTATATGTATTTTATATATAAAAAGAGAGATTTCTTATTCAAATATTAGCATATTTAGCACAATTAATACCATATTATATTATAAAAATATAATATAATACATAGTATTTCTGTTTTATCATTTTAATATATAATAAATATAATATAGTTACAATACAATATCATTCTTTAAATCTTAGCATATTAAATCAAATAATCTATCTATCTATCTATATATATATCTATATATATATATATATATATACATACATAAATTATAGCAAATAAAAATAATATAACTATATAATTTCTACAATGTTTTATAATTTTTATAATATATGATATTTGTGAAGAAAGTTAAAATGTTTATATTTTATTTAAATATTAACAAATTAAAGAAAACAATTGTTGTGTCTAATTTCACACATATGCATACACAAATTATAAATATATTATCTAAATTGTATATCTATACTTTTTTTTTTCTAAATCATATACATTATAATATTAATAAATATATAAAGAATATAAATTAATACAAATATAAAAAAGTTTTAATATAAATATTAGCAAATTTACCTACACAACTGCCATGCATCTTCCAAACCAATTCTCAATTAAGCAAACACTGCAATCTTTTAAGCCAATTAATTAAGTAAACAAGTCAGTAATAAAAGAACAATGAAATTGATATATGTAGAGAGCATCGAGTGGTTTTCATCTTTTAATGTCAATATTTTAGCTTGTTTAGTAATAAATATCATAAGGTTGGAGTACTGTATTCACACGTAGGCACCTGTCAGTCGTGTACAGACAGGAGCTGTACTCAGTTCAACTGAATGTTACTTTTTACTTAAGTATCGATTTTGAGGAAGGATCCATACATGTTTTCCTCTCTCGGTTGAGCTGAACAATATTTGCTGCCTGTCAGGTTTGTGGCCTAAAACCTTCATTCAAAAAATCCAGCTGAGGGCAGCGGCTTTTTATAACATGCCAAACCCACCGTCTACAGTAGCACCAGAGATCCCTCGCATCACGCCGCTCAACAACAGACCTTCTTTCTGATACACACTCACAAAAACACAAGGGCAAGCCGAGCACAAGAGCGTGCAGCTCATGACATCACAGAGTCAGCCTTGACAACAGAAGCAGGGTCACGAGGGCCCCACGGAGAACGGGTTCGCACAGGAAGATGGTGAAGTACACGAGGAGAAGCCCTGCGGCGTCCCACCGGACAAAGTGTTCCTCCAGAACTCTCCGTGACCTCCCGTTCCCCTGCCTCCCGGCGGCCCCACCGGACACCAGCTTCCAGACACGGCATGCTTCATCAAATTAATTCCTCTGGTACTACATCAGCGGTGGAGGGAAAATAACAATCATCCACCCGCCCCATATCCAGGCAACTGGCACACGAAAGTGTGCCAAGTCAGTTTGGTTGACAGATTGCACGTTACAATACAGTGTTCATGGCTAATCACCTAGACGGCTGATACATGCACAAACACTCTCCGCAATTATCCAGTTCATGTGCTCGCTTCATTCCAGACCTCAGAACAGAAGACGTTTAGAAGATTCACAGTGGGGAAGATGTCTCTTTGACTCTCTACTAGAGATATATCAGCTGATATTTGGCCATTTTGAGATAGCTGGCATTGATAATGGAGACATTAACAGGGTTAACTCTCCCTTGTGTCGGTTCTAGAATTAACCAGTAGCCTCGTTAATGGATAAACAGTTTGACAAAAACATTTTTGTGAATTGAATAGATTTGTTAATTTTAAAGAAAAGAGTGTAACAGAAGTGCAAAAGTAATGCTTTACTTTTCACTTTTTAAATGATCAAACACTACTCTATATTTGCTCATTTCATGTTCAATATATTCTTTATTAATATTTGCACATTTTTGAATATTTGCATTTTATGTGCCACTCTGTTATACACCTCACTTTTCAAATGAACAAATTAGTATATTTATTCAATATTTCTTAATTTAAATATTTACTATTCTTTGCACAATTCCATTATACGCTTCACTTTTAAATGAGCAAATTACACAATATTTACTCAAACTATATTTAATATTTCATTTTTTAAACATTTGCATTTTACATGCAGTTCTGTTAAATGCTTCACTTTTTAAACTTTTAAACTTCATTCATATTAATATTCCATTTTTTTTAAATATACGCAATTTGGCGCAATTCGGTATGCTTCACTTTAATTGAATAATTGACATATTTACTCAATTTATATTTAATAGTGCTGTCAAACGATTAATCACGATTAATCGCATCCAAAATAAAAGTTTTTGTTTACCTAATACATGTTTGTGTAATGTGTATATTTATAATGCATATATAAAAGACACACACATACAGCATATATTTATACATAAATATATTTAATATATAAACGTAATATATTTTTCTTAAATATATACATGCATGTGTGTGTATTTATATATACATAATAAATATACACAGTACACACACATATAATATGTAAACAAACCCTTTTATTTTGAATGCGATTAATCGTTTGACAGCACTAATATTTAATATTTTAGTTTTTAAATAATTGAACATTTTTGTGCAATTCTGTGATATGCTTCTCTTTTAAATGAACAAATTATTTGCTCAATTTATATTCAGCATTTTTTTTTTCATTATTTCCCATTTTTGCACAATTCCATTACACACTTCACTATTTAAATGAACAAATTACACAGCATTTACTCGACTTATATTCAATATTTCACTTTTTAATATTTTCAATTGGCACAAACATGCTTCACTTTTTTAATGAACAAATTGCACAATATTTACTTAATATTTAGTTTTTGAAAAATATTTGCATATTTTTGTACAATTGTTATATTCTTCACTTTTAAGAGACCAAATTATACAATATTTGCTCAATTCATATTCAGTATCTAATTTTGGATTTTCCGCATATATAAAGAATGATTGATTACATTTGCCAAAATGAGCAAAGTACAACAGACCATACTGTGCAGAATAATGTGTCCCACAATGCAATGCACTTGACTTGACCTTACCTTTCCAGTGTGATGGATGAATCAGAATGAATCAGAATAACAGATCAATCAAAAGCAATATTTTTTGGACTGTGAATAATATTAGTATTGACTGTTGAAATATCTGATCGGTCAACCACTATCTTTCACTGTTGGATGCAATCATTATCTTAAAGCGAGAGCAGTGCAGAGCACTACTGCCGAACACTATGAAGGAGCCAGGAATCTGTGCCTTCCCCTCACTCACTCACTCACTCACTCACATGCACAACTATTGCATGCTATTTACTAGATGGCTGGTTGTTTTTCTACTTTTGCATTTAGTATTGTCTAGAACCCATTAGAAAAGACAAAAGACATCATTTTTGGTTCAAGATCCACCACCTGAGAACCACCAATTTTGCTACCATTCGAAAGTTTGGGTACTGGAAGTAATTATTTTTTTAAACAAGCTCAGCAAGGCTGCATTTATTTTTATTTATTTTTAAAAATACAGTAAACACAGTAATACTGTGAAATATTATTACAATTTAAGATTCTATGTGAATATATTTTAAAGTGTAATTTATTCCTGTGATGGAAAGCTGAATTTTCAGCAACATTACTCCAGTCTTCAGTGTCATATGATCCTTCAGAAATCATTCTAATATACTGATTTGCTGATGAAGCATCATATGATCTATCTATCTATCTATCTATCTATCTATATTATATTTATTATGTTAAAAACAGTTGTAATGCAGTTCTAACTTAACAGCTGTAACTTAGGATACACTTTTTTCAGGATTCCTTGATTAACAGAACATTTAAAAGGACAGAAATAGAAATATTTTGTAACATTATAAATGTCTTTACTGTCACGTAATGCATCTCAACTGAATAAAAGTATTAATTTCTTTAAAAAATGACTGAGGTAGTACAAATAATACATTTTAATTATAGAAAATGAGAAATACACATAATAGCTGAAATTAACTTAACATGTATTCTACACAATATTTACATAAAATAAATTATAAGAATGAAGCTGTTCAATTTAAGACAACATTTTATCTACCAAAAACTTGTTAGCCAGAAGGCACCGTTACCATTTTAATGGCTAAAAATATATTGGTCTTTGCTGCTTTTCTCCTGCCTATGAGCACTGTATAGTAATAGATCGGTGGAAGCATTATAATATAATGCCATAGAACTAACACCAGCCATGTGACATTTAATGTAAATGTCAAGATATTCATATTTGTATGTGTGTGGTACTGGAAACATCATTCTATCTATCACACTAGGCCAAAGTTGCTCGAGATCCACATAAAGCTACAGTAGAAATCTTTTAGTTATTTATATTACAGAACTATATTTTACTGTCCTTAGGAACATATACAGCACAGCACAGATTTCATCCACCGCCTGTGTTTCATTTAATGACTTCTTGCATGATTTACATCTGCTTTGAAAATAGAAAGACGAGTTAAAATGCATCTCCACCATCTGGCTCTCATGCCAATGCATTTTGCATTTACTTAGTCACCTGTAAAATATATATATATATAAACTATGAAAAACATAAATAAATCAAAGATCAAAAGTTGACAAAAAAAAAAAAGTTTGTCATGCATCACAGAAAACACTATATTTAGACACTCAAGAAGTGGCCGAGCCCATTTTAAGTGCTCATAACAGCGCTGTCCTTGAGGGAGGATATTTTTCTGCATGCCTGTATTGTAGAGTCGACCCCAGCTATCGTAAATCTGTGTAAAGGCCGCCTGTTCATTGGGGACCGCAGACAAATGTGTCTGTGCTGCACTCATGTTCTTGGACTTGCTGAAAATTAGGTCAGACAAATCTAATAAACAAGTCATTCTATTGAGGTTGTCCTCATTAAAACGTCTCACTCTTGACCAAGTTAAATAAAGGGTTTGAGGGGGCGGAGCTTACAGCTTATTGGTCAGCAGAATGCCCTTGCAACCACCTAGCAACCAGTCTAGAAACCGCTTAGCAACATGCCAAACATATACAACATCCTGGCATTGTGGCAGCAGGTTTTGTACAGACAAAAGTTTAAAATAACCTTTTAAATGTTTTAAATAAGTCTATTATGCTCACCACGGCTGCAGTTATTTGATTGAAAATGCAGTAAAATCTGCAATATTGTGAAATATTACTACAATTTAATATAACTGTTGTGTATTTGAATATATTTAAAATTGTAATTTATTCTTGTGATGTGTCACATGATCCTTCAGAAATCATTCTAATATACTGATTTGCTGCTCAAGAAACATTTATTATTATTAATTTTGAAAACTGTTCTTTGCTGTGCACTATTTTATTAATGTATTTATTAAGTATTAATTTCAGAAATATTAAATCACTTCTATTCAAAAGTTTGAGGGAGGGAGAGAGAGAGAGAGAGAGAGAAAGAAAGAAAGAAAGTAAATTTTTAGTAAGGATGCATTAAAGGTCCCATATTGTACACCTTTCTGGAGTTTTATTTGAGGTTTTGATGTCCTTACGAATATATATTTGCGGTATAAGTACCAAAAACCATCTCAATATATTTTTACAGCTCCTTTCTCAGGAGCTCTGCTGAGAACAGGTAGATTTTGGTCTAATTCATATTCATGAGCCTCTCTTCTGATTGGCCTGTTGTGTTCTGAGTGACGCACGGCCAGGTCAACCACAGGTAACTAGGGTCAGTGACGTCACAGTGCTAGCTGGAGGCAGCAAAACAAAGGGGAAACGGGTGGCGGCCCATTCAAACCAACGCAGATTCGGCTACATAAGGAGCTTGAAATATCATCTTGTTGTGATGTTGGGTGCTAGAATCGACGTAATACAGCCTCAAATTAGAAATTTGATCGCATATCTGCTACCACTGCAAGACAAAAAACCGACGACAGCTGTGGTTAAACGCGATAAAACGAGTAGACTGGACAGAAAGGATCGTCAAAAATGCTCACGTTTGCAGCTCAGATCAGAAAAGGTTCAATAAAGTATTGTCTTTTGTTGTTATGGGCGCGTCTACAGATTTCTTGCCATATGTCTATGTTTCTTGCATCTCACGACTATGTCGTGTATGAAATAATGTCTGTGTGCATGTGTGTAAAACAACAAACTGACGCAGCAATGGCATGGACCTGATGTTGTCTGGGGGTTTGGCAAAAGGAGAGTGGGACTGTGGGCTGTGCTCGGGGTGGTGACTGAAGGCAGTGACTGTGTAGCTCTGACG
>NW_015506871.1:13109-14227 GCF_001515645.1 Sinocyclocheilus grahami | reverse complement strand
CTTTGTTGTGATTAATTGTGGCTGGAACAATAATGTAGCTGTAAAGACAGTTTCAAGCGATGTTGTCTGGGGGTTTGGCAAAAGGAGAGTGGGACGGTGGGACGGTGGGACGGTGGGCTGTGCTCGGGGTGGTGACTGAAGGCAGTGACTGTGTAGCTCTGACGTCAACTTTTTACGGAAGTCACAACGGTTCGTGAAAAATAGCTAGAACTTTAAGCAGGCTGTGTGAATTTTACAGTGGACTGACTGTTTTGAAACGTATATGGTAGTTAAATAGCCCCTAGACCTCAGTAATCGTGAAAAAAGCCAGGAAATTTCAGTTTTGACAATATGGGACCTTTAAATATAAATCTATAATTTCTATAATTTATAAATATTTTTACTGTAATTTTTGAGCTAATTGAAATAAATTAGGTTCTCAACTTTTTTAATAATAATAATAATAATTTAATATTATTATATTATATTATTACATTATATTATAACATTACATTATATTATATTTAGTGCTGTCAAACAATTAATTGTGATTAATCAAATTCATTGTTTTTGTTTACATAATATATGTGTGTATTGTGTAATAAATAATATTTATTATCTATATATAATTACACACAGATGCATATTTAAGAAAATTTTTATATATTTATATAGATATAAATATATCTATATTAAATATATATATATAATATAAAATATATAAATATACATGCAAATACATGTAAATATTTTCAAAATATATATTGTATATGTGTGTATTTATATATACAAAATAAATGTACACAGTACACACACATATATAACAAACAAAAACTTTATTTTGGATGTGATTAATCACGATTAATCGTTTGACAGTACTAATTATATGATATTATTTTATAAACTGTTTCAACGTTCAACATTATTAATAAATGAGCAGCAAATCAACATTTTAGAAAGATTTCAATGAAAGCCAATGAATGAAGCCAATGAAATTTCCACCAATTAAAATTTAGCTTTGCATCATGGGAATAAACTATATTTAAAAAAAATAGAAAACAGTTAATGTAATGATACAATATTACATAGGGCTCCACAATTAATCGAATTTCTAATCGCGATTACAATTATGGATGCTA
>NW_015506871.1:11759-12740 GCF_001515645.1 Sinocyclocheilus grahami | reverse complement strand
TTTTTGATCAAATAAATGCAGCCTTGGTGAGCATAAGGGACTTTTTTCCAAAAAAAAATTCCATAATATTTAAAAATGTTTATTTACACTTTTAATGCAAAATACAACTAAACAATTAAAAAAAATAACTTTTTAAAAAATAGTGAGAGAAAGAGAATGGCCACAAAAAATGAATCCGAATAAATTCTTAGCTGGGAAATTCAAGCAAAACCTCTCAAGTCAAACCGTGAAACCCTTAGAGCCGAATGGGGCGTCACTCTCGCTGATGCCCTGACGTTTGATCGTTTGCTCATTGTGATTATCTACACCGCGGGACACGCGAGAACCACGGGCGCCTCTTAATGCACTGCGTGTCGAAACCCTTTCAGGCTGTCCGGCGGCTGCGATCTAACTGAGCCTATAAACAGCTACCTCACTGAGAGTGTTTTAAAGTAAAGACAGGTCCCAGCAGTGGTGAGGCTTTCTGCGGGGCCATTAAAAAATGATGTGGCCTGTACGGTTCAGCGCCCGTGTCCCGCCGCAATCTCGGGTCAGCCAGAGTGCATCGCGCAGGCAAGTTATTGGACCGGTTCACACCAGAGCACGTCACAACACACACGCCACTTAACCTGCTCCCAAACCCATCCCAGAGGAGCGCGGTCACGTCACGGTCAGGCAGCAGTCGCTCAAGGGAGCTAAAGGCAACCTGCTATGGATTATCAATTAGAAATTTGCCATTTACTAGCTGAATATCAATAAATAATTCAAAAACTGAACACACGAGGAGTCAAAGACTCAATAAAACAAAGCATTCATTCTGATGTGACCTTCAATGGGAAATCAATAAATAAAACATGGCTGTGTGAACGTGGCTGTGGAAAGTGCACTACTTTTAGCTGCTACAGAATCAGACTGATGTTCAGTTTATTCAGATTTGTTTCAATCAATCAGTTTAAAGACTGAAATCAATCAATGAATTATGTTAACCAGGTGGTATTTTAC
>NW_015506871.1:6847-7743 GCF_001515645.1 Sinocyclocheilus grahami | reverse complement strand
AAAAAAAATGTTGTATAAAGGTTTCCACAAAAACCATGAGCAGCACAACTATTTTGGCCTATTTCAACATTAATAACTATAAGAAATGTTTCTTAAAAAGCAAATTAGTATATTATGTGACACTGAAGACTGGAGTAAAAACTGGAGAAAAGTCAGCTTTGCATCACAGAAATAAATGGCATTTAAAAAAAAAAACAATTTAAAATAGAAATGGTTATTTTAAACTGTAATACTGTTCCATAATATTACTACTTTTACTGTATTTTGATCAAATAAATGCAGCCTTGGTTAGAATATGAGATCTCTTTTAAAAACATTAATAATGTAATGTAATGTAATAATTTCACATGCAAACAACTTTTCAATGGTTATATTCATATACAAAAATAAAATTCATTAACATATGCCGCTCACATTTACATATCAAAAACCTATTCAATCCTTAACGCTACAGTAGCTCATTTCACATGCGAAAAGGTTAGCCAATCAAAAGAGGTCATTCATGTGTACAAAAACAAAGCACATTAACATATGACCGCCTTCATTTACATATCAACCTCTATTCAATATTCAGAAACTACTATGGGTACATCTAACGAACAACAGTGTGAATGGTACATGCTAGAGCTAAACCAATCATATTTCCATATAGAGGTCTTAAAGGTACAGTAGCAAAAGCTGCATGCTTAATTCTAAGGGTTTAAGGTGAACTTCAGAGAAAAGCATGTAGAATTACAGATGCAGAAGACACAATCACATGTAGCCTGTGACAGACGTGAAGGGTCCTGTGACACGTTAATTTCACAAACGCAGCGTTCAATAACAAGATCATTTCTCCTGACGCTGCAGCTTCAGTACTCTATGTTTGAGTGGGTCGTATTGATGTTTGCTTTATT
>NW_015506871.1:2255-3082 GCF_001515645.1 Sinocyclocheilus grahami | reverse complement strand
TATATGTGTGTGTATGTGTGAGAAAATTCAGCTTATATATATATATATATATATTTTTTTATTAGGGCTATATATTATATTTAAATATAATTTTTAATTAATTACATGATGTGGTGATTAATTAATCTAATTAAATCGCAAATTAATCAAACATAAAATTTGGCACAGAAATTACTCCCAAAAGATCATTTAAAGTCATTGTTGCGTAACGCACCAAACAAACATTACAAAAAGTAGCTTCAGCAAGAAATATTTTGTTTGATTCAACATAAAATGTATTACATATAATCTTTTGGACCATGAGAGTGAGTAAATAATAATAAAATTTTCATTTTTGGGTGGGTGAACAATATTTTAAATAATTTATTATTATTATTACTAATTTAATAATAATTAATAAATTATTTCTTTAATGAAATGATACTCTAAATATAAAAAAACTGCCAGTAGGTGGTGGTAAATATTTAATGATGAAGTCATTGAGTAATTTATTCATTCATTTGATTCGTTCAAATGGCTGATTCATTCAGGAGTGAAGTAAATGGTTCTTTATGAATGGTCATTGAATCATTAGGCTTGTTCGACTTGAAGCAGATCATCACCATCGGATCGATCAGTGTGTGACATCAAAGTACCGCGAGAGCTATAGAGAGCAGACGGCTCCTTATGCTTTTGAATCGCTCTCGCAGGCCTTTGATGTCATACACCGATCGCTCTGTGAATCCGCTTTAGGTCCAACGAGCCAAATGGTTCACCCAATTCGTTCAAAGCGTGGATTAAGTAATGAAATGCAGCTGCGTGTTGCTCGGAGACGAACAGTTCTGCTT
>NW_015506871.1:0-499 GCF_001515645.1 Sinocyclocheilus grahami | reverse complement strand
AACCTGAACAGATTGCGCCTGTTGAAAGCCATTGTATGATTCGCACACAGCATGATCTGCAAGCGCTCTTTATGTGTTGAGTGGGTGAAACCGGCATCAGAAGCACGTGGAACAGATCAAGAAACACGTAGGCAGAAGAGCGGTGAAACTGGAGGAGGGGAGGTCAAAGTTTTAGGCGAGACTGAGGAGGAGGAGGAGGAGGGCGACAGAGAAAGGTTAACACAGCGAAAATTCACATGTACTCTTGTCCTAATTAGAGACGACAGGAGAACTTGATTTGAAGATCTTCACACTTCTAATGCTTATTCAGACACTTACAAAACAGACAAACACATTTCATAAAATGGAGAGTTATCCAATATAGATATATATAATAAAAAATGTATAGTTCTGGTCTTGGATACTGATTGGTCAAGTGTTTCAGTTATGAAATATTAGATATGCTAATACACTTTGAAAGTGACGTGGCCAAGTATGGTGACCCACACTCGGAATTAGT
>NW_015506870.1:254311-254885 GCF_001515645.1 Sinocyclocheilus grahami | reverse complement strand
TCAATAAACTGGATGCCAGGATTTCTGCTGAACACCAGGCCCTCTTGGTCACCATGACAACTAATCATGACATCACTGGTTTTATGAATGTGAGTAGGATAACCCACTCTTTGTCCCCATAGGAGAGGCAGAGCAGAAATGGACTTTTCTACTAATTAATTCATAGGAAAACCTTTCTTTGAATGAACACACATATTCTTCAGGCCATTGTGTATATTATTGCTGTTTTGTATTAATCTGTTGTATTATAGAATATTTTATTCATGCTTACGATAAACCACTCATTCATATAACCTTACATATACCGTGTTTAGTATCTATGAATTCGCCTTCTGATGATCTAAACAAGATTGTATATTATATGTTGGTACATAGGCAATATATTAGTGTCCTGAGAATCTTTAGTATTTTCGATTCAAGTTCCAGATACTAAGTTCCATGTTTCCACACAAAGAGTCATAAACTCCCCAGGATCTCAAAACGCCCACTTGGGATTCCGGCCTTTCTCATTGGATAAGCCCATCTTGAGAGCCGGGGATCTTCTCCGACCTTAAAGGCCCGGCTCCAGGGACCC
>NW_015506870.1:253101-254053 GCF_001515645.1 Sinocyclocheilus grahami | reverse complement strand
ATGTTAGACCAGTTTATGTGTTTATGTAGTATGTTGGACTAGTTTAAGTGTTTATGTAGTTAATAAAACCTTACTTGTATCACACTTGACGTGTTCATTGTTTGCTCATAACCGGAGTCACTAATCATGCAGATTTACGCTACAAGTTTGTAGAATTGTACAGTAAGAAAGTTATTTCCTTTAACCAGGAAATTAATGTTCTTAGAATTGACAAGACAGACAGTTGACCCTGAGAGGTCAACTAAATATCTACAGCGGATCTAAAATATTCATAATTAACTATAACTAATTATGGTTAATTATTCATATTTCACATGAGCTGATTCGTTACAACATATAGGATCTTTGGCCAAGAACATGTGTTTATATAAAATGGCCACATGTACAGAAAAACATGGACATATTAGGAATAGACTTTTGGCGAAGAATGCTGAACTGTCTTCAGAGTTCCTCACAAACTCCTTTACCCTTGTAGTCCTAGCATTCATGTCCTTATTTGGGCATTTAAACCAAGAAAACTATTGTATACATTTGCGCATGCATACCTCGCATATGAGTAAGAGACATTTAAAACATAATACAAGAGAGAGAAATGGTTACAGGAGGGGGGATTCAGAGAGAATGCGTTGTATAGAGAAGAGTGAGAGAGAGGGAGAAAAAGGAGGGGTGAAGCATGTCTGGAACTATTTCTTAAAAAAACTGAGAGTGTTTTCTAACAGTAACATATGGAAATAGTGACCAAGAACGAAGATATTTGCTTAATTTTCCAAGGAGGACTGGACTGGAAGGACAAATTTAATGAAGATATAGTAAGTTAAAGTGAGACAGCAGATGGCAGTAATGCAACACTATTGATGGCAACTGCCGTAAAACTCCAACGAAGAAGAAGACAAACATCACTATTGTGATGTACATTTGTGTTAGGGACTGTTGACTGTGGAATTGTTACACT
>NW_015506870.1:252355-252789 GCF_001515645.1 Sinocyclocheilus grahami | reverse complement strand
AGATTAGTTAAGTTAATTAGTTAAGCCAGGAACACACTACACAACTGTAAGGCTGGTTATGAATGTAATTTGATACTTAAAACTGATCACACCCAAATGTGTCAGAGCCGTTTGCGTTCAGTTGGTGTTTACAGTCAGCATTTTAAATCATAAGTGTTTTCAGTTCAGTCTTAGAATGATTTAGTTAGTCGTTAAGTGTGTCCCTGGCTTTAGGTTGCATATCAGTATTTATGATTTGTTATACTACCCAAATCAGATCATTACTAGACTACATTACTACCTCGGGATCAAATTTCAGTAACTATACAAGCATGTTTTGTGGAAGCATGGATGCATGATTTGTTTCATATTTTGTTTAACTAATAGTTATTTTCACCTGTAAGGTTGTTAGTAACTGATTGCAATGACATATTGTTCTCTGTGTTTCAGGATGT
>NW_015506870.1:215283-252109 GCF_001515645.1 Sinocyclocheilus grahami | reverse complement strand
GCACAGTGAGTGTGCAGTGACCTCACATTGCGACTATCGTATGAGCACAGTGAGTGTGCAGTGACCTCACATTGTGACCACAGTATGAGCGCACAGTGAGTGTGCAGTGACCTCACATTGTGACCACAGTATGAGCGCACAGTGAGTGTGCAGTGACCTCACATTGTGACCACAGTATGAGCGCACAGTGAGTGTGCAGTGACCTCACATTGTGACCACAGTATGAGCGCACAGTGAGTGTGCAGTGACCTCACATTGTGACCACAGTATGAGCGCACAGTGAGTGTGCAGTGACCTCACAATGAGCGCAAAGTGTATGCAATGTATAAGAACATATGCTCTGAGAATTACCAGAATTAACCCTTTTGGAATTTGATTTTTTAATTCAATTTATTTGAATTTAGAACTCATGATTGCTCAAAAAGAGCCAAAATTTATGAAACCTACATATTTATTTCTAAAAAAAACCAAACACAAAATAAACTTATTTTCTTTCATAAAAATTCAATTTCAGACAAACAAAGAGAGAATTTTTTCATGCTGCAGTATTGTCAGTACACAAATGTCGTACACAATGTTCATCAACAAAATTCAGTCCCAACACTAATATAACTTCATAGATCATCTTACAAAAATTGTTGACAACTAATGGTACTCTATACATGCTGTAACAGGGATGACGAGACGTGAGACATGTGGATCCATCTGCAAGCTTTATTCAAAGAGACGTGGTATAACAGGCAGGGTCGAGCAATGGCAAACAGGTATATGGCGGGCAAAACACAAGAATAGTCCTAGGGCTAGCGTAGGTCACTGATCGGCAGACAGAATCACAGGGGCGAGACGAGAGGGAAAAATCCAGGGAAACAGGCAAAGATCAGAAACCGCAAAAACAGGCAAGGGAAAACACGGAGACTCGAAAAGGGGTACAGGCTAAACAATACTCAGCAGAGAAAGGTGGTTAGAGTGGGTGTTATATAGTGAGTGAGGTGATTAGAAACAGCTGTGTGCAATGAGTGCAGTCAGTGCAGTGTGCAAACCGTGCAATGAATGATGGGATATGTAGTCCGGGGTACTATGCCACAGATAGTGTTCTGCAAGAGTCAATGTAAAGGAAAGGGTGACCTCTGGTGGTGAATAAACGGAAGTCCATGGACCGAATTTGTGACACATGCCCTGGTCAAAATGACCTGAACATGAAATCATTTTGTATTTTTTTTTGTTATACCTCTTTAAATACACACATACAAACATGCTTAAATGAGGTGTATTTTGAGGGCCTTAACAGTTTCAAACTTTCATTACTGTTTCTAAAAACTATGCATTTTTAAAATTGTTGTATCTCTTCCAGGACAAAATGGGCCCGAATGCATTATAATATCAACTGTTTGGTTACCATCAATCTTCAAAATATCTTCTTTTGTGTCCAGCAACTGAAAGACATCCATACAGGCCTGGAACAACTTGAGGGTGAGTAAATTATGACAGAATTTTCATTTTTGAGTGATCCCTGTATCCCTGTATCAATGCAAATAAATTGCGATAAATTATTGTATCTGCACAGCTCTAAGTGGTCATGGAAAGAAATAGTTCTTAAAGACCTAATGAACCATGTTTGATGTGAAAAGCAGCACATTCTGACTCAATGACTTTGCCTTCACAACCTGTAAAAATATGTAACAGAATCTGAGTATTGATATACAGTAACACAGACGTCCATACTGAAAGATACGGACAGCCTTGTTCACTTATTTGGTTTAAACGTTATGCAGACGAAGCTGAATGAGGCTGGTTATGGCTACTACGTTATAGTCGTGTGGGTTAAATCACAGGATAACTAGGAACACATGATCTGCTTTTGATTTCCTAAAGGGCTACCAAAACTTGTCGGGTTACGCATGTAATCATGGTTCCCTGAGAAGGAATGAGACACTGCGTCCTCTAGTGGACACTATGGGGAATGCCATCAGCATGACCGGTGTCTGAAGCAAAAATAAAAAAGCATATAAAAGCACTCCAAATCCACTGGACTGCACAGTCCATGACGTCACTAGCGGAGCACCCGGACGTATAAGAGGGCACCTGTAATGCACATCATTATTCCTTGTCTGAAGGAGACGTGAAACAGGCAGGCCCTAGGCATGGCAAGGGGACGCAGTGTATTGTCTCCTCTTGGGGAACCATGATTACATGCGTAACCCGAGACATTCCCCTTCACGGGAATTCACACTGCGTCCTCTAGTAGACACTAAGGGGAATTTAAGACATACTGCTGCTGCACAAATAGCATATATAATAATCTGTAGCAGATCTATATACAGTAGGTCAGTGCTTAAAGTGGAAAAAAAGAAGTGCCGGTACTCAACCCTAAAAGACTAAAATATTGAATTGCCGGTACTGCGTACCGGTGCCTACTGGCCCACTTCAAGCACTGATATAGGTGGAGGGTTTCAGTGTGACTCTGAAAGCGCACTGCAAACTGCTCTAGTGAATGCTAAACAGCTATTTAAATGTAAAGCGGCAAGCTTATTGGCTGCATATGCAACATGAACCAATCAGCTTGTGCCAAGTAGTTTAACACTGTGAATATCATCAGTTTGCGTTAAGGACCCATCAGCCTGCGCCATCTAGAGTTTCATGACAGCACTTGGTATGTGGACCATCTACTTAAAAAAAATCTCTTATTACATGGGAAACTATCCTCAGACAGCTACCATCTCTGAAGAGGATGCTATAGGTGGACAACCTAACTTATATACTATCCAATACAGGGGAGGCAGCCTGACCTAGATCTTATTCTGAGAAGGGAGCAAGAAACCCTATTTAGATACTCAAAGCCATTGGGGAGGGTCATCTCACTACAACCTGCAAAAAGGGAAAGTTATCAAAGGAAACCATTATAAACAGGTACATCATGTTCCACCTACATCGGGAGACTTTATGAGAGCTCAATCCTAAGGAACCAAAAAAGTGGGGCCACCCACTTAAAGCCCTTGTAAGGTGGGTAGATCAACCCGTACATGCAGACTGAACATAGGGATCAAGGAACCCTTCTTCAATATCCACATACTTTAGTGAGGGACATCTCACTCCACCCGAGCCAAAGAGCGGCTAGTCAAAGGGAACTGTCCTCAGACAGTTACCAACTTTGATAAAGTTACAGGTGGGTCACCGTAAAGACACTGGAGGCAGCCCGACCTGAGATGCTGCTAAGAAGAGAGCAATGAACCCTACATAATTGGGGAGGGTCATCTTGCTACAATCTTTATAAAAGGGATAGCTGTAGTGATTTTCGGATGTCAGACAGCTTAACACGGGGTAATATTACTATTACTATTTAGTTTTGGTCACACTATTTTATGATGCACCAGCCAGGAATTTCACCTTGACAATACAAAACAATCATTGAAGATTGTTAAATAAATAATAAATAATAAGTTGTAGTCTGACCAATCTGAAGGATTTAAAAGAATCGTTAACTTGATTAGCCTCTTACTGAATTATCAACACAAAGAAGACACAAGTGTAATAAAAGGGGTTTTATTAACAAAAGGATAGACAAGAGTAACTAATAACTACTAAATGGGTACAATGAATGGATAAAGTCCAAAACATTGATAGATGCGTGTGACTGAGTTGGATGTTACTATGGACGTTATATTATGAAAAGATAAACTGAAGATTCCTAGAAGTAAGGTAAGCCTTATTCTATGTTCAACAAATAAATCAAGAGATTATCTGTTATTAACTGACATTTCTAATGAAATGACAAAAAACAAGCCCTACTCTACACTGCCCAAAACTGGCGTTTGAATCATCAGTGGCAAATTCTTTAAATATAAAAAAAACGTACTTACAGTCTATGAGTCAGAACAGCCGGCATTGTAGTCTACTCTACCAGGATCAGGAAACGTCCTCCATAAAATGTGCTGCACACATCTGAATATTTGTGCTGAAGTGTTCTGGAAAAGTGTTGTAAATACAACTTAACCACTGATTTCTAGTCATGTCCATTTTTGGAAGGCCAAACAAAGTAGTTTAGCTTTCACAACGAAACACAGCGTCACACACGGTGGCCTAGAGTGAGCAGAGGCCGGGGGCTAAAGTGAGGAACGGCCGGAGGGCTAGAGTGAGCAGAGGCGCCGGCCTTGAGAACGGCGCGGCCGGTGGATTCGATGAAGGAGCGTCCAGAGGGCTTGCGGCAACAACATATGACGACCCCAGGCTGGACTCCTCTTCGTCCACGGTAAAAGCCGATCCGGCGATCCACAGCACAAAGTTGTTGTATTTCCTCAGCAGCCAGCACGGATCAGCTCTAGGCATGACGAAGCGGATATCATCCTCTTTTGGAAGGCCAAACAAAGTAGTTTAGCTTTCACAACGAATCACACATTGCCTTCACGACATGGCGGTGGTGGCAACAATACTACAGTGAGAATAAAAGTTACGCCTTCTTTCTTTGCGTGAACATTTGGGCGGCATTATGCAAATCTTCCCACATAGTGACGTAGATATGTGGGGGAGTGTTAGAAACGAGCCGTTTTAGGTAGGCGTGGCTGACTCTTAACTTTTATGAATAATATCTCTTTGGATTTGAGACTTTAGTCTTTGCAACTTTACAGATCTTCTTTATGCACCAAGAGTTTGTAACACTCCAAAGAGAAAGGAAAAATTTAAATCGCATCATATGACCCCTTTAAGTATATACCATTCTGTAAATGGATTTGAAGAAGTTTTATTCACTTTTGTGTCCATTTTGTGTGAATGCATGTGAAGACAAGTTTTTCCTTTGAGGCTCTGGCCACCTGGCAAAACCTGTTTCTCCTGTGAGGGGGATTTACGATCACCCATGGGAAAAATGTATTGCTCAGTGGTTGCTTTTCCTAAGCTCATGAGACTTAGACGAGATTCTCTTATATCTCTCATTTTAGTACCAACACCATTTCAGAAGTTTCTCCTAACATTCCTTAGGAGAAATGGAAGTAGACACATATGAGACATACATGAGAATCACAACTAAGTCTCCTGAGTTTAGAAAGAGCAATCACTGAGCAATAAAATATTCCTATAATGGAGTCTTGATAGAGATTGCAGCAAGATAATAAAAATATATTCTATGTTTCTTCCACCACATTCTCAGTTTTAACAATTTTTTTTCTCAAATATTTCTCATTTTAGTCTTAACAGTGTCTCAGATGTTTCTCCTAAAAATCCTTAGGAGAAATAAAAGTAGACACAATTGAGAAATGAGAAAGTTCTGAAAAAATGACAATGGGAGAGAAACGAGAGATCTCTTTATTGTCTTTCTGTAATCTCTTGCAAGACTCCATTTTAAAAAGGTTCTACTACTCAGAGGTTGCTTTTTTGATTGCAATGGGGTTGTTCACCTTTAATGGTCAGGGCAGTAGGAGTAGAGAAAGGAAACAAATGGACAGGAGCAGGAAAGTACCTTTAGCTGGGATTTGAACCCATATTGTCTGAGATGCAGTTGTGCCTTCACGTCGATGTGCTGCCCACAAGGCTATGGCTCTGACAGAGGTTACACTATGCTCAGGATATTAAAGGGGTCCTATTATGCTTTTTCACTTTTTTCATTTTAGTCAGTGTGTAGTGTGTATGTTTGGGCATTAAAAAGATCTAGAAAGTTACAAATCTCAAAGTCCACTCCAAAGGGAGATTTTTCGTTTTTTAAAAATCCCTTTTTTTAGAACTACAACGAACGGCTCGTTTGGACTACAGCGTTTGGTTTCCGGGCTTTGTGATATCACAAAGCGGCTCATTAGAATTTCATTACAAATAATTCCCGCCTACAGAAATTCGAATGGTTGGGGGGTGGGGAGGGGCGAGGTTGTGGTTAGAACACTTGGTTGAGTGAGTGCATGAGACGAGACGACGAAGAAGAAGAGCTGCTGCAGAGTTAGTGCATCAGAGAAAACGAAGAAGAAGAGCGGCTGTGCTGTAGCGTAACATTTTTGGCATGTCTAGAACAGCGGTTCTCAATTCCAGTCCTCGCGTACCCCCGCTCTGCACATTTTGTATGTTTCTCTTATTGCTTCATATGTTTGTTATATTTGACTGTAAGTGCCCTGCAAAGTGGACATTACCGGATATTCCGCCATGATTCCAGTTTGAAGGGAGCGTATATGTTCCATACAAAGGGCATTTAAGTGTGCGAGACGTGAATTTAAATTGTATTTATTTACAGAGGTATATTATGTCCCACTTCACGCTTCTCTAGTAAGTTTCGTTTGTGTGTGAAGATGCTGCAGGCAGCGGCGCAGCGCAAATCTGTAAATGAATATTCCGAAGTGAAGTAAACTTCAACGGAGTTCCCCTGCTCAGGGAGTAGGGAGCAAAGGACACTGTGTAGGTTCATGCACGGAGCTCACTTCTAATGAGATGATCTGAATCAGGTGTGTTAACAAAGAGAGATGTGCAAAACATGCAGAGCAGGGGTACGCGAGGACTGGAATTGAGAACCGCTGGTCTAGAACAATTCTTACAAGTACAACACGACGTAGCTGGGCGCCGCGGACAGACGCCAAACGGCACCGCCGGTGTGCCTACACTCATAGAAAATAATGTATTTGAATTTTAAAGACGTGGCGGGACGCTGCGCTTCTCGTCCGGTGTGCGACTGCCTGAAACGCTGTTTTTTTTCATCTCCGTGCCCAAACGTCTTTGTTTGGGCTTCCGAAAGTGGATGATGTCAGGAAACAGTGGTTGCAGTTTACTTTTTAACTCTGTACCTGAGCATTATAACCCCAATTTGCTATTGTGTGCTGCGCATTTTACTGAGGACAGCTTCCACATCACAAGTGAGTAGTGCCGGATTCGCCAAAAGCTTTTGTTGAAAGACAGAGCAAGGGGCGTGGCAGTACTGAAACACCATCTAAGCTGTTCGCCAATCACAACGCACTGGGACAGCTAACCAATCACAACACATTTTGTTTTTCAGAAGGCGGACCTTCATCAAAGCCGGAACCAATCGAGCCGTTTGTGCCAGCCTAGGGAGAAAAGTATTTTAATAATGTAAATTATGTGAAAAATAATGTGTTTTTCGAACCACCAAACATGAAAGCATGTTCTAGTACACCCCAAAACAAAATCAAGACTTTGTAAAAGAGCATAATAGGACCCCTTTAAGGGGTGATTCTCGTATATGTCTCACTGAGTTATCAGATTTGTCATAAGATGTCTTCAGTTTTATTTTAGGAGAAACGTTAAACTTTTACTAATATTGTAAGTACTAAAACTATCATTTAAATAGCATTAAACATTTCAGAATATCAAGGGTTACTAGTTTAAATGTTTAAATTTATCTTCAATGTCCAGCATTGTATATACACCACATTTTCCAAACACTCTAGAAAGGACTTGCAAGTGCAAGATATTTAGTATGAGAGCAATACCTTTTAAAAAATTTTTTTAACTCTATACCAGCGTACCAGTGTTTTTAGCATTAAAATTGTGTCTTGTACAGCCCATGTTTGCATGTATGTAAATATAAGTTATGGTTTCCTCTGTTAAATCATTGTGCAATAAAACAGTCTACATAAAACAACTTCAAATATGACAATGCATGTATTGTCTTTGATTGAAATGGTGTGGATAAATGACATTGAAGCTAACCAGAGGGAAGAAAGATTAAATAAAAAAAGAGATCTCTTTAACATTTCAAATATTTCTCCTATACAGAAATGAGGTTACTTTAAGATTGAAGGGGAAACCTTTTATTGAGTCTCCTGCTTCTCAAACTTGTCTCCTGAGACAAACACTCTAACACTGTCACAATGGTCTCATTTAAAGATTTAGAAGAGATCTCAATAACAGCACACACTGTGCTCAGACATTTCACCTAGTCCAAAGACTCTGGTGGTCTCATATTTGTCTCCTTTAAAGTTTTAGAAGTGATCTCATCAACATCACACATTGTGCTCAGATTTTTCTCCTAATCTAAAGACACTGGATCTCTCACATGTATCTTCTCAAAAGTTTAGAAGAGATCTCAATAACAGCACACACTGTGCTCAGACATTTCACCTAGTCCAAAGACTCTGGTGGTCTCATATTTGTCTCCTTTAAAGTTTTAGAAGTGATCTCATCAACATCACACATTGTGCTCAGATTTTTCTCCTAATCTAAAGACACTGGATCTCTCACATGTATCTTCTCAAAAGTTTAGAAGAGATCTCAACAACATCACACACTGTGCTCAGATTTTTCTCCTAATCTAAAGACACTGGATCTCTCACATGTATCTTCTCAAAAGTTTAGAAGAGATCTCAACAACATCACACACTGTGCTCAGATTTTTCTCCTAATCTAAAGACACTGGATCTCTCACATGTATCTTCTCAAAAGTTTAGAAGAGATCTCAACAACATCACACACTGTGCTCAGATTTTTCTCCTACACTAAAGACTCGGGAGCTCTCATATTTGTCTCCTCTAAATTTCAGAAGTGATCTCAATAACTTTAGTGTGCACCAAGTCAAATGCCTCAATATGAGCTCAAACATGTCTGCCATATAATATGTATTGATAATCAAATTAGTCAATTAATAATCAAGACTGAGTCATAAGCCATTTATGTGCCTTTCAGCAAAGAAAGCTCCAGGGTGACATTTTCGTAACCAAGAATGCTCATTCCGAGCATTTTAATATGCTTTCCTACCTGCATGTCAAGATATGTATTAGCATACCTCTGCGCACCGGTTTCGCGCAGACAGGATACGTCATCAGCGTGTTCACGCACGCTGTGCAGACAGTGCGAGAATGGCAGACCGATCTTTCATCCTGGTATTGTAGTACTTTTAAAGTTTTCTCACCGGTGAATGACACATGATGTAGCCCAGCGGTTAATCCAGTCCTCGCACCAGCTTGTTAGAAGTGAGCTACGTGCATGAACTGTGTTCCTGTCTTTATGATCCCTACACAGTGTTAATTGCTCCCTACTGCCTGAGCGGGGGAAATCCATTGAAGTTTACTTCACTTCGGAACATGGGCTGCAAATGGGAACCGCTGATGTATTCTATTGTAGTAATGTTGTCTCTGGCATTCTGGTCTGTCAGCGTAAATGCGTTAAGGGGAGACTTTGGACGGCGATTGCAGGGAGGGTGGGACGTTCGCTTTCAGTGCTATCAGGCTAAAGTTAGCATTTTCCAAGATCTCCTACTGCATCTATCTGGTACATTACTGTTTCCAACAACAAATTATGTGCATAAACATTGTCTTATAAAAAGTAACATTATCCTTATTTCTGCATAATTTCTCTCTCAACATAGCCTTTAACTTTGAATTTATGATTTTCCCCCCTTTATTTAGTGCCATTCAAGTACTTCACTTGATGCACACTTTGTAAAGTTGTTGAGATCTCTTCTAAAGCTTTACAGGAGATAAATATGAGACCCCCAGATGATTTAGCTAAAGAGAAAAATCTAAGCACAGTGTGATGTTGTTGAGATCTCTTCTAAACTTTTGAGGAGACAAATGTGAGAGATCCAGAGTCTTTAGCTACGAATAAAAATCTGAGCACAGTGTTTTACGTTGTTTAGATCTCTTCTAAATCTTTAAAGGAGACATATGTGAGAGATCCAATGCTTGTAGCTAAGGAGAAACATCTTAGCACAGTGTGTGTGATGCTGTTGAGATCTTGTTTGAAACATTGGAGGAGACAAATGTGAGACCACCAGAGTCTTTAGACTAGGAGAAATATCTGAGCACAGTGTGTGTGATGTTGATGAGATCTCTTCTAAAACTTTAAAGGAGACAAATATGAGACCACCAGAGTCTTTAGACTAGGAGAAATATCTGAGCACAGTGTGTGTGATGTTGATGAGATCTCTTCTAAAACTTTAAAGGAGACAAATATGAGACCACCAGAGTCTTTAGACTAGGAGAAATATCTGAGCACAGTGTGTGTGATGTTGATGAGATCTCTTCTAAAACTTTAAAGGAGACAAATATGAGACCACCAGAGTCTTTAGACTAGGAGAAATATCTGAGCACAGTGTGTGTGATGTTGATGAGATCTCTTCTAAAACTTTAAAGGAGACAAATATGAGACCACCAGAGTCTTTAGACTAGGAGAAATGTCTGTGCACAGTGTGTGATGTTATTGAGATCTCTTCTAAAGCTTTAAAGGAGACAAATGTGAGAGATCCAGAGTCTCTAGTTAAGGAGAAATATCTGAGCACAGTGTGTGTGATGTTGATGAGATCTCTTCTAAAACTTTAAAGGAGACAAATATGAGACCACCAGAGTCTTTAGACTAGGAGAAATGTCTGTGCACAGTGTGTGATGTTATTGAGATCTCTTCTAAAGCTTTAAAGGAGACAAATGTGAGAGATCCAGAGTCTCTAGTTAAGGAGAAATATCTGAGCACAGTGTGTGGTTTTGTTGAGATCTCGTCTAAAGCTTTAAAGGAGACAAATGGGAGAGATCCAGAGTTTCTAGCTAAGGACAAAATCTGAGCACAGTGTGTGATGCTGTTGAGATCTTGTTTGAAACTTTGGAGGAGACAAATGTGAGACCACCAGAGTCTTTAGACTAGGAGAAATGTCTGAGCACAGTGTGTGATGTTGTTGAGATCTCTTTTAAATCTTTAAAGGAGACCATTGTGAGAGTGTTAGAGTTTTTGTCTCAGGAGACAAGTTTGAGAAGCAGGAGACTCAAGCAAAAATCTCAATTCAATCTTAAAGTAACCTCATTTCTGTCTAGGAGAAATATTTGAGATGTTAAAGAGATCTCACTTTTGATTTTTCTTTCCTATGGGCATTCACACTTTGATAAGAGTAACGGAGACAAAGCAGTTCCTGAGTGGGGGTTACTGTATGTTAATGTTACCCCCCCTCTCCACAAGAAGTAGTGTTATTTTCAGAGGCGGACTGTTTACATTTACTTGAGTATTGTACTTAAGTACACTTTTTGAGTATCTGTACTTTACTTGATTATTATTTTTTTGAGAACTTATGACTCTAACTTCACTACATTTGAAAGACAAATATTGTACTTTTCACTCCACTACATTTCTATCAAGGTCCTCAAAGTAGAATGTTGTTACTATGTAGCAGCTTTGAAAGTCAGTGGTGATTTTTTTTCTTCTCTAAAATGTGACTTTCTTTTTTTTAAGACAGTTTATCAGTAATCACTCTTGAAGGGCTACATGAAGTGATTTCCCAGCATTGTTTGAACACTGACCAGTTGCAAATGTGATATTTATTTACAACAATTCAATAATAAGAAGTTAATATTGTGGTATATATTAGACACAATATTGTCTGATTTTTCTAAATTGTGTACGTGAAAATATTTCCTATAAAGCCACAGAAGAATAAAACGTGCATCTCCTAATAAAACACAATAGGTGTTGGACTTGAAGCAGCACTGCACAGACCGTTCTGTGTGTGACATCAAAGTACCACGAGAGCGATTAGACAGCATTTTTTAAATTTTTGTTTTGATGTCAAATAAGTCTTGCTGTTTTGCTTTTTTGGTAAAGCAGCGTTGCTGTTGTATAGTTGTACAGCTACAGTTGTGTTGCTGGGTTTTAAAGCAGGTTTGACTTTTTTTCTTCCTTATCACTCTGTATTTACAGGATTTCACTGTCCACTCTGTTCAAATGTGAATGAATGGCTACACAAATAGCACTTTTCCACTGCATGGTACGGCTCGGTACGGTTCACTTTTGGGGGGTTTTCCACTGGGTACAGTACCTGGCACCTGGTACTTTTTTTAGTCCCACCTCAGTTGAGGTTCCAAGTGAACTGTACCACTACCAAAACGCAG
The DNA here is from genome assembly GCF_001515645.1 of Sinocyclocheilus grahami. Lineage (NCBI taxonomy): Eukaryota > Metazoa > Chordata > Actinopteri > Cypriniformes > Cyprinidae > Sinocyclocheilus > Sinocyclocheilus grahami. Next base: position 240,320 of record NW_015506870.1, on the reverse strand, counting down.
TCGTGTAAAGTAACGAATTACAAATACTCTCGTTACTGTAATTGAGTAGTTTTTCTCAGGAATTGTTCTTTTTTAAGTATTAAGTTTAAAAACGGTGTAGTTTTACTTTTACTTGAGTACATTTTTAGTGCTGTATCGGTACTTTTACTGCGCTATTTTTCCTCAACCTGCCGACACTACTTTATATGTTTATTTTTTTCCTGTCAACGGTGATTGGCAAAGCAGAATAATCAGTCCCGTGACTCCCGTCCAATCAAATTGCGCATAGAAAACTTGCATCAGACAGACTTGACACCTGTGGCGCCAATTTAGTTTAATCATGGAGGAGGAGGACGGAGAAAGCGTGGTGTATGTTTTAACATGCAACAGCTCAAATACAGCACTTCAGCATCCTTGGCCACACCTAAAGGAACTTTTTGCAGTGAAGGCGAAGAAGGGCAATTGTGTCATTATGTCATGTCAACTTTGTCTGCCTAGACCAGTTGAGATATCTGCGTTCAAGAGTTCTAATTTGAAAAAAACACATCGAGGTAAGTTTTAAATATCTGCTGAGTATCATGTCTTAAATATGTTAAATGGTATAAGTCAAAAGATTAAGTAAATTTTATTGAACAATGACGTTTTTGATGACGCAATCAAATAGTTACTGTATGATGACTGAAATTGCGAAATGGCCTTATGCACTGCAAAATGTTAACACCTGCACAAATGGCATGTATTCTGTCAATGCTGCATGAGCTCGAGGCGCCAACTGCTGGACACCATTAGCTTGTTAGCCAGGGTTCAAAGTAGAGACCTGCACGGGACGGATTTTTCAGTCCCGCTCCCGCAAGAGTCTGTCCCGCGCCCGCCCACTCCCGCAGAAAAATATCTTATCTGGGCCCGCTCCCGCCCGCGACATTCATGAATTGTCCCGCTCCCGCCCGCATAAAAGTAATGTGGTGTTTGGGTTTTGTCATGTTCATGTTTTCCATGTCTTTTATTTGGTAATGGTTTTATTATGATTTTTCATGGCCGATTCCGATACCGATTTTTTTTACAAGCAAACTGGCCGATTCCGATACCGATATCCGATTTTTTTTATTTTTATCAAGCAACAAACAAGAAAGAATAAAAGTACACATGAACAATTTGTTTATTTGGTATTTAACAGGCTAAACTGGGTTTTGGCTATTGAAAACAACAACTGTAACCATCTGAAATTAACAGCAGTAACTGCGCGGTAAGAAGGCTACATTTAATACAAACATAGGTAGGCCTACTGACAAAAGCATTTAGCTTTTGTTTTTAAATTGGGTTGAAACTATAAACTGGCCTTACATTAAAACATTAACTGTAACCATGTAATTTTAAAGGCAACAACTGCATAGTTCCACAATCCAAACAACACAATCAAAACACATTCAACACTCCAAACAAAGATGTTACTTAATCAGCATTCAGCATTTGTTTTCGTTTTTAAATTAGGTGTAAAGAAAAAAAGATCTTTACCAGTGAAACTAAATAAAACCAAAGTAGGCTATAAATAAATTATTCCAAAATGTTAACTACGGCAGTTGCTTTTTAAATCACATTAAATCAATGTAATTTTAAGGTAAAATAAATAATAGCCTACAGAACTGACCTTTACTTCTGGCTTTTCAAAAGTGCATGCGAGTTCTTATACAAAAAGAAGCATTTCAGCTTTGTCACAAGTTAGTCTGTTTCATTTCTCATCCAACACGTGAGAAGCTGAGCTGAACAAACGTTCACTGTCTACGCTTGTGCAGGGCGTGGACAGGTACACTCGCGCAACTTCAACGAGTGCAGGAAAGCGGCTCTTATTTGTGTGCCAGTACACCAACGGCTGTTCGCTTCTTGGTATCTGTGCCTCAGACAGGTAGCTCTGCATTTCCAGTGCTGTACGGCTGACCGTATCCTTATTCACTTCAGATTTTTCTTCAAATATCTCATCGTGCATCGCCAACAGTGAGCTTGCTCTGCGTGGTATTTTTTTCTGCTGGTGCTTCTGTGCATAATTCCAGAAAAATCGGACAAAAAAATTGCGCATTATACGCAAACACCGTCCGGTTCCGATTTATGGCCGGTCAACCGATGCATCCCTACTTCCCTGCCCTCATGTATTCATGCCATTGGTTCCTCTGTTCATTGTGTCATGTTCTGATTGGTTGTCTTAATTATGTGTCTTGTTTCCCATTGGTTTGTTCTTGTCATGTGACCCTCATTGTCTGATATAAGTAGCCATCATGTTCCCATAGTCTTCGTCGTGTATTGATGTTGTAACCCGCTGTTGGTGAGTCTAGTCTGTTTATGCCTGTTCATGTCAAGTCAAGTCTCAGATTATTGGGTAACACTTTATTTCGATAGTCCACTTTAGACATTCTATTAACAGTAAGTAACTTTGCAACTACATGTCAACTAGCAGTTAGTAGAGTATTAGTAGACTGTTTGCTTAATATATTCTAACACTTTCTTTGTCAACTTATTCTACTAACCCTAAACCTACCCTAAGTCTACTCTGAGAGTTAGTAGACATGCAGTTGCAAATGAATGAGAATTAGTTGACATGTAGTTACAAAGTTACTTATAGTTAATAGAATGTCTAAAGTGGACTATCGAAATAAAGTGTAACCGATTATTGTTTGGATCACCTGTAAATAAACTGCACTTGGGTTCTTCACTACGCTCGCCTTCAGTGGACAGATTCATTACATGTATATAGATTTTTTTTCAGCACATCAAAGAAATTTACATTAAATGGCTCTGTAACATCTCCTAAGATCCACAACATGCCCGCATAAATGCTCCCGATAAAATGTTATTTAGGCTAAGCATCAACATTCTCAAACCACTGTTATTTTTAACAGAAAAGCAAGCATGGGCTGCTGTGTGTATAGTTTGGCATGGCAGAATGCGAGCAGCGCTTCCTTTATTATCACTAAAAGCTGACATCTCAGTTAATCGCGATCTCATAAAGCTCTGTTTTAACACTATGAACATATGCACAATGAATCTTTCACAATGTCTACACTTCGTGTGTTAAAATGAGAGGATTCGTGAGCACGCAATTTCAGCACTGCGGTGAGTGGATTCTAACTTGATCACCTTTGATTGGCCACTGCATTCCAGAAATCAACAGCTGAGTCTGTGATTGGCTACATTGCGCAACCCTTTAAACAAGTGTTATAAATATAAAGTCTGCCTAGCTTGCGCATGTTAATCATTTTAATGTTATTAGTAGCAACACATAAATAACAATTTAAATGTTTTAGACATGTTATGTTTAGATCATTTCTATTTTGCGGGAGTCCCGCAAATCATTTTATTCTCCCGCATCCCGCACACACACAAGTCTCTTCCCGCCCGCACCCACACTCGCCCATCAAGAGTTGTCCTGTGCCGCACCCTGTTGCGTTGGGTCCCGCAGGTCCCACGGTACTCCCACGGGAGTGCAGGTCTCTAGTTCAAAGTGCAGTAAGCATTAAAGGCAGGATATGTGATTTAGTTCAAAAACACTTTTGTTATGCTGGTTGAAAGTCTCTAAACATCCCGATAGCAATCACGAAGTTAAGTGGTCGAAATATTTATATGTATTTATATCACCTGTGGAAGGCTTAGGACCATAAAATGTTCAGTCCGAAGATGAAGGTAGGCTGTCTTGCCTGCCTGTCAAAGTATGTATTTGCATACATACCTCATCAGCGCGTTCCAGCCAGAATGAAAGCAAAGACTATAGAATACCCTTAGCCTTAAATAATAGAATAGAATAGCCTTAAAGGGACTTTGATGAAAGGCGTTATTATTGTAATATTATGTGCTTTGTACTGTAATGTTTTCACTGGTCAATGAAATCATGTTTTTAAATCATGTTTATTGTTTTAAATGATGCAAGAAGAAATTTGTATTAGTGGTTACAAATGTGAGTTACTCAGTTTTGATGTGTATTCTTCTTACAGAGAAAGCATCCATCGAAATTAAAGCAGTACAATGAATGTCTTAATTTTTTTTTTTAGAAGAACAGAGGTGTGATTCAGCTGTGAAACAAATGAAGATTAAAGACTACTCCACAGCTGACAGGCTTGTGTTTGAGTTTGTTTGTGAAAGTCTCCAGCCCTTTACCATAGTTGAACTTCCTACATTCAAAAATCGAATCCATACAATGCAACCTAGCTGTACAGCTATGTCCAGACCAACTGTGAAGCTGAGAATCGAGGAAGCAGTCGCAAAGATAAAAAAAAACATCACTGCTGAGATGGCGAAAGTCAGCTATATAGGTACCACTACTGATTGTTGGACAGCACGACAACGGAGTTACATCGGTGTAACTGTACACTGGATTGATGAATCTTCATTGGAAAGAAGGTCTGCTTCCATTGCCTTTAGACGCTTGAAAGGATCACATACGTTTGATTTGCTTGCAGGGACCCTGGATGACATCCACTCGGAATATGGCATCTCAGAAAAAAATAGTCAGAACAACAACTGATAGTGGATCAAATTTTATTAATGCATTTAAGGTGTATGGTGAACAGAGTCAGCAAGAATTGATTGGTGCGGACTCTGCTGAGGCAGTGACACTGGAGAGTGAGGAAGACGCAGAAGGTGTTGAGGTTCAGGACACTGGTTCTATTTTGAACACGAACAGTGGGTTGGAGTATCATCTACCCAAGCATCAGCGTTGCGCGTGTCATCTTGTTAATTTGGTGGCAACTGTGGATGCTTCCAAGGCAGAGGACAGCAGTGAGGTATACAAGAAGCTTACCTGTTCAACGTTTGTGAAATGCCAGGCATTACACAATAAAACCAGCCGGTCTGCCATCAATTCTGAGATCGTCCAAGAGGAATGTAAGCTGCAGTTCATTCAGCCCAACCACACAAGATGGAATTCTGTGTACAATGCTGCAGAGAGGGTAATGCGGATCCTAAAGGAGCAGGGAGAAGCATCCCTTCGGAATGTATGTACAGCATTCAAAATTAAAATGTAAGTCTGTTTGCTCAATCTCACATTGTTCTAGTTGAAATACTTAAGTTGTTTGTGTTTTGATTTGCTTTTTTTCTTTTTATTTAATAGGCTAAATCCTGCTGAAGTTTCTTACCTCTCTGAGTACTGCATTGTGATGAAGCCTGTATCCATGGCCTTGAACATCCTTCAGTCCGAAACAAACACTCAGATGGGGTGGCTGCTTCCCACCATCTATTTTCTTGATTCCAAGCTCAAAAAGATGGAGGCTTCCATCAAGGTAAGTCTTCCCCTTATTCATGATCTGCAGCAGGGTCTACAAAAGTGCTTTGGGGAGTTTAAGGAAGATCCGGAACTCATCAGTGCAGCGATTCTTCTTCCGAAATTCAAAACGTCATGGACTGACAAGGCCCACATCATAAAAGCAGGTAAGATATTCCTAATATTTTGTACATGAATATTATGCCAATTTCTGTTAAAGAGTGAGAACATGCAGCTTTTTTTTTTTTTATGTCGAGTCATGGGTATATTTATTATAGGCTCTATATATTATAGAGTTTAGCTCCAACCCTAATCAAATATACCTAAACAAGTTAATCAAGGGTATTCAGAATTACTAGGGCTACAGGCAAGTGAGATTTTATTCAGGGTTGGAGCTAAACTCTGCAGGACATCGGCACTGCTGGAACGATTTTGCTTATCCCTGGTGTATGGGTTTGTGTGGAGTTAAGTTATCAGTTTAATATTTACTTGCCTACTGTAGCACAGTCAGACTGGGAAACAATGTTAGAAAAGACAATGGTATTAAGGGGTTATAGGGTAGTAAATGCAGCACTGCTCATGTAGCAAGTGAACAGCTTTAAATTTCTAAAATATCCATGACAACCACAGTATATTGTCCATAACACACTAGTAAACATGCCATAGTTTGTCTATCAGCATTATCCACAATTATTATTAATGTTTGTATTTTGTGTGTCTGGTAGGTATGGATTATATCCTGCATCATCTTGATGCCATTAAGGGCACCCAGCAAAACGTTATGCCTCTGACGAGGATGACTTCTTTTCTTCCTGTTCCACCCCCAACTGCATCTGAATTGGATGGGTACTTGGCTTGTGCCTCAGAAGAGATGGGACTGCTTCACTCGTTTCCTTTGGTGAAAAAGCTAAACCTCAAACTGAACACACCCTTGCCTGCCTCTGCAGCATGCAAGTGCCTTTTTAGTTGTGCCGGGCAGCTGTTTACACCTAAACGAGCAAGGCTGGACAGTACAAATTTTGAGAATCAGCTCATTGTAAAACTGAACAACAAATTCAAAATGTAGGCTTGTAGTTGACCCCTACATTAAAATGTCTGCATTCATGTTGAGAGACTTCTCAGTTAACACGTTACATTCAAATCAGTTTAATTTTCTAATTTGTGCTACAGGCTGATCTTTTTACGGTAAATTGTTAAGGTACAGTCCTTTGCAACATTTTTTTTTATTATTAACCTGAAAGAAGACCCCTACATAATGGTTGTCATAAATGTTACCTGATTATTGGTTGCTTGTTCAAATATTACAAGCCTGGATTTTCAGTGCTAGCAGTCAAAAATAAAACTCTTGAGTAATATTTTCTTTACTGAGAAACATCCATAAAAGTAAATTACACTGTAAACTATACTTTTAAATTGCAGCGTATAATACTCTTGAGTACTTTTAAAATGGCTACTTTTTACTCTTACTTGGAGTAGTATTTAGGAGAGGTACTTTTATACTCTGAATACATTTTTTGGGAAGTAATAGTACTTTTGTGACGGGGCTGACGAGACGTGTGGATCCATCTGCAGGCTTTATTCAAGAGACGTGGTAAACAGGCAGGGTCAAACAATGGCAAACAGGTATATGGCGGGCAAAACACAAGAATAGTCCCAGGGCTAGCGTAGGTCACCGATCAGCAGACAGAATCACAGGGGCGAGACGAGAGGGAAAAAATCCAGGAAAACAGGCAAGGCAAGGCAAAACAAGGAAGCCACAGAGACTCGGAATGGAGTACGGGCTAAACAAGGAAACTCGGAACGGGGAACAAACTAAACAAGGAAACTCGGACCGGGGAACAGGCTAAACAAGGAAACTCGGAACGGGGAACAAACTAAACAAGGAAACTCGGACCGGGGAACAGGCTAAACAAGGAAACTCGGAACGGGGAACAAACTAAACAAGGAAACTCGGACCGGGGAACAGGCTAAACAAGGAAACTCGGAACGGGGAACAAACTAAACAAGGAAACTCGGACCGGGGAACAGGCTAAACAAGGAAACTCGGAACGGGGAACAAACTAAACAAGGAAACTCGGACCGGGGAACAGGCTAAACAAGGAAACTCGGAACGGGGAACAAACTAAACAAGGAAACTCGGACCGGGGAACAGGCTAAACAATACTAAGCCGCGAAAGGTGGTTAGAGTGGGTGTTATATAGTGAGTGAGGTGATTAGAAACAGCTGTGTGCAATGAGTGCAATCAGTGCAGTGTGCAAATCGTGCAAAGAATGATGGGATATGTAGTCCGGGGTGCTATGCAACAGTTTGTGTAGTGCAAGAGTCAATGTAATGGAAAGGGTGACCTCTGGTGGTGAATAAACGGAAGTCCATGGACCGAATTCGTGACAACTTTTACTTGAGTATGGTTTTTCAGTACTCTTTCCACCACTGCCAAAATGTGACGTGTAAACTCTGCTGATCACGGATTGGCCAGAGAGAATCGTCACGACCTGCGTCACTGAACTTGTGACACAAACACAAGAGAACCGCTAGATTTAAATCTGCACAGCCAGTGAAGGATCGAATGCAACTGTTTTGAACAAGCGAACCTTTTTTAACAACCAAAAAGAGTTTCGTCGTCTGTTGAGGAAGTGCAGACGTTCCTCTCGTTGATAGCAGAGGAGCATCCAGCGAGAGCTTGATGGGGTGACGTGGAATGAAAACGTTTTTCAGGAGTCGCGGCAATAGAGGAGGCGCAACTACAACGACATGTGAATAATCCCGCCCACTCTAAAGCGGTACTGAACTGCAGTGGCCGTACTGAGCTGTGCCGAGCCGCATCGTATCACGCAGTGGAAAAGCGCCAATAGATGTGTGCGCACACTGTCAGAGCTGTGTGAGATATCACTACCATACTGCTTCTGTGGGGGTGGGTAGGGGTGTTCATTTTTTCCCCCATAGGTTTTTAACATTCTAAAAGCTTTTTATTCCAAATATACTACAAGCTAGTCAATGTATTCAGTAGGGGGAATGTATTCTAAGTTGCTTCAGAAGTATTGCAAGTATTAAGTACAACAATAAAACAGTGCATTGACATAAAGGAAATTTACTTTTGGTACTTAAGTACTTTTAAAAGCAAGTACTTCTGTAATTTTACTTAAGTAAAAATCTGTCTTTACAAATTTTACTTGTAACTTGTTACTTACACTCAAGTAATGGAGTTGAGTACTTTGTCCGCCTCTGGTTATTTTATCTGAACAAAGGTGTCCTTTGTCCACAAAACCTGATCAAATCAAAATGAGCGTTCCAGTCATCAACTGCTGTCCACTACATAGCCATCAAAGGAAATCATTCTTTAATGGCTATATCTTTGATGGACTTCCCCCTAAGAGAGGCACGCACTACCTGAAATTTTTTGGAGTCTTTTCAACATGTACACAAATAAGCGGCTCCTGAAGACAAAAGAAGTTGATGACTCTCATACTTCCGGGTGCTCCGCTAATGACATCACAGGCTGCGTGGTCCAGTGGATTTGTAGTGTTTTCACACATGCTTCAGACTTTGGTCATGCTGATGGCATTCCCCATAGTTGTCCACTAGAAGACGCAGTGCGAGTTCCCTTGAAGGGTAACAAAGAGCTTTTGCCATGTGCTGGTGCAAATACTGCAACATGAGGTATGTGATGCTGATGGAAGATCCTAGAGGAGGAAAGCTGCTTTAATACGAAACAAGGGCCTTACTGATGATAATGCCAGACATAAATATATCTCTTTTAGAGGTTGGCATCGGTTGATGAAGAACAGGGGTGTGAAGTAACGAATTACAAATACTCACGTTACAGTAATTAAGTCGTTTTTATCAGTAATTGTACTTTTTTTGAGTAGTTCAAAAATTGTGTTCTTTTACTTGAGTACATTTTAAGTGATGTATCTGTAATTTTACTCCACTATTTTCCTCCGTTTGTGGTCGTTACATGCTTATTTATTCTGCAGCAGTCACTTGGATAAGTCGTCATTGTTGCTTGTTGAACTTGTTGACTTTTGATGAGTTTGAGAGCGTGATGCGCGCTGTGAAAAAGTGTGTTGGAAACACAAATTGAGGACCAAATCTGCACCTTATTGATGATCCGTGGCGTTAATATACTGCATCTGTGCCAGCGTGTGATGTAATAAAACTGCAGCTCATTAATAAACAGTTTTTTAAATCCATTTTATACAATCCGCCTTCATTTAGCAAGTTCACTCGCGCATAAACAATTTTCAAGTTCAACACTTTTTGTTCCATTCAGTTGTGGATGCTGCTGATTCACCGAGACCGCCGTGGCTCAGCAAAGAGACATGCGTGTGTGTGTGTGTGTGTGTGTTTGAACTTGTTGACTTTTGATGAGTTTGAGCGCGTGATGCGCGCTGTGAAAAAGTGTGTTGGAAACACTGTTGGAAACACAAATTGAGGACCAATTTGCACCTTATTGATGACCCGTGGCGTTAATATAGGCTACAGCATCTGTGCCAGCGCGTGATGTAATAAACTGCAGCTCGTTAATAAACTTTTTATTTAAATTTTTTTTTTTAATCCATTTTATACAATCCGCCTTCATTTAGCAAGTGCACTCACGCATAACAATTTTTCAAGTTCAACACTTTTTGTTCCATTCAGTTGTGGATGCTGCTGATTCACCTAGACCGCCGCGGCTCAGCAAAGAGACATGCGCGTGCGTGTGTGTGTGTGTGTATATATGTATGTTTTCCTTTGAAAAAGTTTCCCCAGAAATACTTTGCTATTTAATGCATTTTTCCTTACAAATTGTATTACCAGCATAACAATTTGAATAAATGTGTAAAAGGTATGGCATGATGCCATCCTTCTAGAACAATGTGCATTTATCGTAAAATATTAACAAATGATCAAGTTTCGTTCTTATTTCTTTATTGCAAAACGCTAGAACTGGCACCGTTTTGGAGAGAAATGGGTTCTCATTTTAACCCATATCATGGTGTGTGATGCTGAACTATGAGTTTCTAATGGTGTTTGTATTTGCACTGTTCTAAACATTAATATTTTATGTGCAACAACAGCATGCTGTCTCAGTGGCCTTACACATGATTTTAAATCTATTTTTTCAAACTTTATGATTTAAATGGGGATGATTGTACTGAGAATAACTTTCATCTTTTCTTCGACTGAATGCTGTTTTGATGTATTTTAAAGAGTTGGCAATCAAAATTAAAACTGCTGGATGATAGATATTCTTCATTTATGACAAATAAGATAATGTGAATTACATAATGTACAATGTTTAAAAAAAAAAAGTATAAATTGCGGTGTACAGCATTTATTATGAGGGTGTAGAATCCACAGCTCAGTACTCACTACTCAATACTCTACTCAATATTTTTAAATAGGCTACTCTTTTACTCTTACTCAAATCGTTTTTTGGACAAGTACTTTTAGGTAATGGTACTTTTACTTGAGTATATTTTTCAGTACTCTTTCCACCACTGGTGGAGAATGACACAGTTTTCACCTGCGAGAATGAGCTTGTTTACGACAGGGATCTCAGTTTCTTATTAGAGCAATCAGAATAAATAAGAGTGTGTGTATAAGAAAACCCTTCATGGAAATAAAGATGCTTTAAGCTGTTTAAATGCTAATGGGTGAAAGATGGTGAATTGCACGACTGTTTCGTATAAAAAAGGAAAAATAACAGAATAGACATTCGCAGCCCTTTTGGAAACAAGCCAAAACACTTACATAAACTCTTATTTGTGTGTCTGTCTTGTTTAATTTTAGGAAATTAATCAAATATAGTCTCTTTGTTTCTTTTTGACACTGCAAATCAGGCCGTGAATGAACACTAGAAGATTATTTATCAGAATGACAGCTGCTGGCATGTCAGAAATACAACACCAAACATGACACAAATACTAAAATGTTGCTGATGTTTTGTGCTACACATGATTTCTCTTCATGTGTCTTGGACTTGAGAGTGGAAAACAGTGTAGCAACCAATGAGAGCACCCTAGCAACATGTCAGTGAGTTTGCATGTGAAAGCACCACTTGCATTGAAATTCAGAATGGTTAATTGACTGAAATTGACACCCTTTATATATAGCATTGCTTGATTAATTATTATTCATTCATTCATTCATTCATTCATTCAAAGCAAACCAGTGAGTGGAAATTTTCATTGACCTGCTTCACCAAGAAAATGTCACCTGGCTGAAAAGCCTTTCAGTTTTTTTGTGAATACTTATGTTTTTGACGTTTTTCAAACAAAGTTTTATTAAAGCTACACTAAAATGGCTTAATATTTCTGATAAAATGAATAAATACATTTAAAACTTTTCAACGTTTCTATTTTTAAGATTTTTCTTACCATGTCATTTTTGCATACCAGTTGGCGGATTTATTTATTTATTTACGTACTTACTTGCTTATTCTTGCTTGGTATATTTAATTATGTTTTTAAAAAAATTTCAAACTAAATTTTCTTAAAGCCACACTGAAATAGCTTAATGTTGTTGAAAAATAATTACTTACCTTTCAAGCATTTCTGTTTATTTTTGATAATTTATTCCAGTCAAGTCACCTATAAGTCATCATATTTGTATAGCGCCTTATACTATAATGGTTGTGCAGCTTTGCAGTGTCAAACAGGAAAATAGTTTGTCAATAATGCAAGAAGACAATGCAAGAATAATTTTTCCAGCTAAATTCAGTTCATTGATGATTCAGTGATGTCATCATCCAGTTCAACTCTCTTCTAATAGTGTCTGTAGAATCAGTCGAGTGTCCCAAACTAAGCAAGCCAAAGGCGACAATGGCTAGGAACCAAAACTCTTTCGGTGACCGAAATGGAGAAAAAACCTTGGGAGAAACCATGCTCAGTCTGGGGGCCAGTTCTCCTCTGGCCTGACAAAACCAGCATGGTGTGGTTTAATTCCATGCTGCAACACAGGTGCAGAGGTCTTGTCTGGTTCCCGTAGTCTTGTGCCGATGGTCGGATGAGGTTTTCGCAGGGGATCTGTCTCTGGGGTGCATCTAGTTGACATGGTCTCCGCTGACATCAGGCACAGCGCCAGAATTTTTTCTCTACCGGTGCTAAGGGGGGGCTAGACCAATATGTGGGGGTGCTAAGAAAATAAATGATATTGATGACGTCAAAGTAAACCGGGTCTATTCAAAATTCTGACGGGGCTATAGCCCCACTAGCCCCGGTGTAGCGCCGTCACTGTCTGACATTCAGGGCTGTAGAGGTCGTCTCTAGGTACTGATCCACCATCTGGATATGGACTGGATGCGTATGGCTACGGTGACCTCGGAATAAGAATGAGATTAGTATTAGCGTAGATGCCATTCTTCTTATGATGTAACGAGTACATCGGGTGTTATGGGAAGTGTTCCCGGTTCCGGTTGACCTAATTAATGCTAACAATCATTTAACGTATTTGAATTCTAGAAATGTGATAGTGTGTTATGTGTATGCCAAGTTAAAGAGATGGGTCTTTAATCTAGATTTAAACTGACAGGGTGTGTCTGCCTCCCGACAGTGACATACATACATTTATTTGGTTGGTTGGTTGTTGTTGTTTTTTTTTACAGGGAAATTTGCTTTTTGAGAATTTCTGTCTGTTTTTAAGATCTCTTAATATTTTATTTATTTATTTATTTTCCCCAGACCTTATAATCACTAGTTTTGTAAATCAGTGAGGGGAAATTTCCCTTGACCTGCTTCGCCAAGAAAATGCCACCTGATACTTCTAACCGGCTCGACACGGTGACCTGCTGCAGGATGGCTTTTGTTTCAAAGTGTTTAAAGGGGTCATGTGATGCGATTTTCAATTTTTCCTTTGGAGTGTTACAAGCTCTTGGTACATAAAGAAGATCTGTAAAGTTGCAAAGACTAAAGTCTCAAATCCAAAGAGATATTCTTTCTAAAAGTTAACAGTGAACCAAGCCTACCTAAAACGGCTCATTCTAACATGCCCCCACATGTCTACGTAGCGATGTGGGAAGATTTGCATAACGCTGCCCAAATGTTCACGCAAAGAAAGAAGGCGTAACTTTTATTCTCGCCGTAGTATTGTTGCTGCCGCTGCTGCGATGTTGTGGAGACGCTGTGTGTTTCGTTGTGAAAGTGAAACTACTTTATTTGGCCTTCCAAAAGAGGACGATATCCGCTTCGTCATGCCTGGAGCTGATCCGTGCTGGTCGCTGATCAACTTCGCGCTGTGGATTGCCGGATCAGCTTTCACCGTGGACGAAGCGGAGTCCAGCCCGGGGTCGTCACATGTGGTTGCCACAAGCCCGCTGGATGCTCCTTCGTCGAATCCGCCGGACACGTCGTTCTCAAGACCGCCAGCCGTTCCTCACTCAATCCTGCCGTGTGTCACGCTTGTGAAAACGAAAATACTTTGTTTGGCCTTCCAAAAGAGGACACAAATAGAAATCAGTGGTTAAGTTGTATTTACAACACTGTTCCAGAACTGTTCAACCCAAATATTCGGATGTGTGCAGTGCATTTTATGGAGGACTGTTTCCTGATCCTGTTACAATAGACTACAATGCCGGCTGTTCTGATTCACAGACTGTAAGTACGTTTTCATATTTAAAGGATTTGCCACTGAAGATTCAAGCGCAAGTTTTGCGCAGTGTAGTAGCGGTTGTTGTTTGTCATTTCTCCAATCACAAATGCAGACATGGTTTTATGTTTACGCGGCGCGATGCAACACAACACGTAAAAAAACAGTATAAGTCATTATAATCCGTAATTATGTCCCCAATGGATGCAACAAATGCCTCGTTTATAATGGGTTTAATTTTTTTTTGTTTCGTCGCTCCGGCCGGGATACGGCATCACAATATGGTAAGGGGCATAACATTTCCGTCACACGCTTGAGGTATTTGGCCAATCACAACGCACAACGTTTCAAAAAGGCGGGGCATAGAGGAGAAACAATAATGTACAGTATGTGGAAAATGTTTTTTGGACCTTAAACCGCATAAACACATTTCATTACACCAAATACACAAAATAACGTTATTTTTAGCAACATCATATGACCCCTTTAAATACCAGATGACATAAAGGATGACCGGCCACTTTCAAATGAGGCTGAATGAGCTTAGACAAGGGTGACAATGAAGACCTAAGCCATTTAAGGTGAAAAAACTGAACATCACTATAACTACTGCTCAAACACATTAGATTTGAAAAACCACTAACAAATACGTCACCTGTCAAAGCAACACTAACGTTCGTTTTATAGACATCTTTTATAAATCGTTGCAGATTCTTGTGGTCATATTTACAAGACATTCTGAGTTCTGAGTGTGTGTGTGTGTGTATATATACAGTGGGTACGGAAAGTATTCAGACCCCCTTAAATTTTTCACTCTTTGTTATATTGCAGCCATTTGCTAAAATAATTTAAGTTAATTTTTTTTCCTCATTAATGTACACACAGCACCCCATATTGACAGAAAAACACAGAATTGTTGACATTTTTGCAGATTTATTAAAAAAGAAAAACTGAAATAACACATGGTCCTAAGTATTCAGACCCTTTGCTCAGTATTTAGTAGAAGCACCCTTTTGATCGAATACAGGGTTTCTTGAACAACACTCCTGTCTTCCATTGGTAAGACGGATAGTCCCAAACCAAACTTTCACCACTGGTTGAGTCAACATTGCTGTGTGGTCAGGATTCTCAAAAAACCACCAATGTTTTGAAAATGGTTCAGTGAATTTAACCTACAAATGCTTTACCTATAGTTGATTGCATATTAACCTTAGGAGAAAATATTTTCATACCTAAAAAAAAAATAGCACACATGACATTTAATATTTAAAAGGACTTAAAAGGTTAAAAGGACAGTGTTTAAGCTGTAGGGTCAGAACATTCATTTCATGTGACCAACAGAAAATATCACAAAATAAAAATTTGGAGCAATTCTGACACAAAACATTGCATGGGAATGTTCAGCTAAAGTCATGTGTCAAATATCAGACATATTACAGCTGTGAGAGGTCAGTGTCTGTGTTTGGTCAACATCATCTCAAGGTATGTCTGATGCTGTCAGAAGTCATTAACGTTCCCTGCTGTGTTTGTGTGTAACATCATGAGGTCTCTAGGACTGAACTGGTGTCTGATGAACACAGTAAATACCTGATTAACAACATTTTCTTAAAGCCACACTAAAAGGGCTTAACATTGCTGGGGGATATTTTTTAAATAAATAAATAAATAAAGCTGCTCTAGAATGTTTTAATGGTTTAATATTGCTGTTTTTAATTAATTTAACATTATTTTGCAATGTTTGAAACCACTTTTAATACCATAATACCATTTTCAGGGAGCATCATTAAGATCACATTAATAAACATGTTGGTCAGTCATTTATCAAAAGTCTTAAATAGAGTTTTAATGACAATGCAAGCTGCTCTGTCCCGTATCCCACAGGTTCGATGCAGGGCGCCGGTCTGTGGAAGGCAGAGGAGCCGAACGGATCCAGAACGCATCCAAACCACAGCCTAGAACTTCTCGGAAGTGAGGCTTTCAGCACCGTGCCGTGTCAAAACAAAAAACCAAAGTGGAAAAACAAAGTGTAAGACATGACTCTCTTCAGGCGTCTACGTTTTCTGCAATATTTCAGTTACCCATGTTTGCCAAAGGGGACTTCCACCATTTAGGGCCACAATGTGCAGAAATTGAAGGCGTTTTTGAAAACAAACCATGATGGTTGTGCAAACGAGCTGTGATCCAAGGCTCGATGTGATTGGTTCAAGTCTTAGTCTGGCCCAGTTTCATCCTCAACTAGGACAGCCTCCTTCAGAAGCCCATGTGCTCTTGAAACAGAGTTTTATTATGTTTAATTATGTTTTGTGAATCTGAAAGGAGTTAGATTACAGTGTCCATGTGCTCTGAATTACTGCAATGTGAAGTCTCAGTGCAGTCACTGTGAATGGCTGCACTCAAATCTATTTATATCATATCAGAATGTATACAAACAACCAGAGCAAGAAGCCATTAGCTCTGTATACAGTACAGTGCAGCGCTGTAAAGTGAAAGTTTACCCAAAAATGAACATTTTGACGTCATTTATTCGCCATCATGTCAAACCCCTGTTTTCTTTCTTTAATGAAACACAAAAAGAGCTGTTAGAATACCTGGGCTGCTATTTGTTTTATACTGTCTCCAAAAAGCACCATAAAACCATCATAAAAGTAATTTATACAAACCAAACCTCTCAAATCTCATTTGTTCGCTTGTGTTCAATTCAAAAACGGTGGCTTCAGAGGAATCCATAGACTGTAAGAAAAAAAGATGGACAATGCGTCTCCACTTTCTTCCACTATAGAAAAGTAAAGCCCAAACATTCCAGTATGGCCACTGTCATCTTGCGCCGATGACATCATTTGGAGCCCGAATCTGCGCAGTAGTGATTCATTTGGAGACCAATGCCTTGTCCAAATACCCACACTTGCGGTCTTGGCTACTTGAGAGCGCGTGCGCGCGACAAGAAATAAGTGCGCAAGACTGTCCCAGGTCTTAAAAACGGTAAAGTGCAGTGCCCTTAACGCACACTAAATCCACACTATCTCGAATAATGGTCCGGAGCGCTATTCAAGGCTTAGTGTATCCCATCATGCATCATGTTCTGGAAATAAATCGTAAGACTTTTTGCCGAGATCTCGCGAGAAGTCACAGAAACCTTTCCAATGCAAGTTAAATATTAATATAATAATTAGATATGACATATAATTTGGTGTTTTTACGTTTTATTGGTGCAAAGATGAGTAGTGGTGATATTTATTTTGTACAACATTTGCAACTGCTTTTTATCATTATTTTATATATTATTAGAAGCACCACAAATTAAAATAATGTCATGTTATAGGGACTACTGAACAGACATTTAGAAGTTGATTTTAAAATGCAAAGTATTTAAAATTTAAATAAAGTTATGTAAACACGTTTTTACAACACTATAAGTGTGTCCCATCAGGTAATGAAAAGTTCGACACACACTTGTGGTCTTCATCCTCACTTGAACACTTGGGCCAAATACAGGAAATACGTCATATAAGTGGTCAAGTGCAAAGACCGCAAGTGTGGGTATTTGGACAAGGCACAAGTCTGTGCAGTAGTGATCATGAGCTGGAGCCGCGGGCTCAAACTCCCGCCCATACTCCCACAGACCCAATCTCAAGATCGCAGTCATGTCACCACACCCAGTTTTTATAGTATCAAATGACTAACTAAAAGCAAAGTTATTAGAAAAACAGACACTTGAACATGCACCAGCGTGGTTAGAACTACGCAAAATTGTGAAAACCATCTCTGGGAAAATGTATTTGAAGTGTAATTTGATTATTTAGTTTTAGATTATTTATTTGGATTATTTAGGCTCATGTCCCATTTGTTTAGCCAGTGTAACGTATGGTTGATGGAGGCGAAGACGATCCAAATGCAGTTCTTTATGTTTATTCAACAAAAACACAAAATACATACAGGAAAGGGAGCAGGGCAAAAAAACAAGGCAAGGCAAAGTAAAGCAAAAACGAGGTTAGAACAAGGGCACACGAAACAGCCATTCAAGAGTAACACCAGACAAAGAACCAGGGCAAACACAGTTGTATATAAACACAAGGGATGATTGGCAAACAAGATACACCTGGAAACAATCAGTAACTAATCAACAGGATTAGAAAGACTACAAATAAAGCACAGGAGCCAATTCAACATAAAAGTCCAAAAACAAAACACAAGGCAGACAAGACAGAGCCCCCCAGGGTGGAGCAGGTGGAGCTGAAGACCACCTGAGCAGAGCAGGCGGAGCTGAAGGCCAACAGGGCAAAGCTGAAGACCACAAGGGCAGAGCAGGCAGAGCTGAGGACCACTAGAGTGGCACAGAAGGCCACCAAGGTGGAGCAGGTGGAGCTGAGGACCACCAGGGCGGAGCTGAAGACCAACAGGGCCGAACAGGCGAGGCAGATGACCACCACAGCAGAGCAGACTGGTTCAAAGATCCCCACGGTGGAGCAGAAGACCACCACAGTAGAGCAAAGGAGGCTGGAGACCACCAAGGTGGATCCAGCGGAACTGCTATTGAAAGCACAGAGAGGTTAAGAAGCCAGGGCAGAGCTGGCGGAGCAGGGAGCCTGGGTGGAGCTGAAGACCACCATGGCAGAGTAGAAAACCACCACAGCAGAGCAGACGGGACCGAAGATCCCCACAGCAGAGCAGACGACTACCACAGCAGAGCAGACAGGATCGAAGACCCCCACGGCAGAGCTGATGGTGCAGGGAACCACCACGGTGGATCAGGCAGGACTGGAATAGAAAGCACAGAGAGATGAACAGCGGCCTCTGAGGCCGTAACAGGACGGGCAGTCGGCGCAAAGATGGCTGTGACAGGACAGGCAGAGAGTTTATAAATGGCTTCCTTGGCCGTGGCTGGACAGTTAGAGAGTTCATAAACAGCCTCCTTGGTTGTGACAAGACAGTCAGAGGGTTCACAGGTGACCACCATGGCCGTAACAAGGTGTGTCGAAAGTGTGCAGGCGGCCTCTAAGGCCGTGACTGGACAGTTAGAGAGTTCATAGACAGCCTCCATGGCAGTGGCCGGACAGTCACAGTGCTCAGAAACTACCTCCTTGGTCGTTACAGGACAAACAGAGAGTTCGGGACCGGCCTTCTTGGCCATGACTGGACAGTCAGAGGGTTCAGAAATGATCTACTTGGTCATTGCAGGACAAACAGAGAGTTCAGGACCGGCCTTTTTGGCCATGACAGGACAGTCACAGAGTGCACAGACGGCCTTTAAGGTCATGACTGGAACGTTGGAGGGTTCATAGGCGGCCTCCAAGGCCATGACAGGACAAACTGAGAGTTCAGAAACGGCACTCGCGACTGTAACAGAGGCATCAGGAAACGGGGAGAGTTCAAAGATAGTGATTGTGGTCATAACAGAGGCGACAGGGAACACCGAGAGCTCCGGGAAGAGTGTCGTGCTGTCTCGGGAGGAGCTGAAGTGGACATCACTGCCAAAGGAGGTTCTGCAACGGAAGTTGCCACCTCGAGGGGAACTGGAGCAGACTCGAGGATTTGAGCAAGCTTAGGAGTGGATTTGGGGACTGGAGTGGGCTCTGGAGTGAACTCAGGGACTGGAGCGGGCTTGTGAGCGGACTCAGGGACTGGAGCGTGTGCCACCGCCTCGGAAGGATCTGCAGCAGAAGCTGTCACCTCTGGGGGAGCTACGATGGTGTGTGCGACCCAGACAGTAGCCATCACAGGCAGGACAGTGAGCACAGCATCTATTTCTGAGACAGACAGCGCTGCGACCGGTAAACTAGAGAGTGTTGCGACCAGCAGGCTTGAGTGCGTAGTGGCTGGTGGGCTTGGGAGCACCGAAACTGCGGTGCTTGAGAGCGTTGAAGTCAGCGGAGTACCAGCAGCTCGCACTGACACCAGTAGTGGGTCCTCCACGCTGGATGCCAGTATCTAATGCCTGGGGACTGATTTTGTGGCTCTGGGCATGGTCGACATGACGGGACGAGGCTCTGGAGCGGCGGTTCAAAACTTCAAAACTCGAGCCACCTTGTGGGTGTTGTGGCATTTCAGACAGATGTCAGGAGTAGTAAAAGCAGCAATAGAAGTAGAGTGTCAGAGAGTTGTACATATGTGTTACATTATATTAAATTATATTAGTTATAGTATATTGTTATTATTAATTATATTAGCTATATTATACATGACCATTAATTTATATTAGATAAGATTATTTGGATTGCCCTTTTGGATTTGTTTGCTTTTTGTGACATCTTACTTTTCCTTGTAATGGAGCCAGCAAGAAAGAGGAAATCCTCCGCTGTCTGGGAGTTTTTAAATAGTTGCTCACAATAAGGTATATGTAATTGATATATTTGACTGTTTATTATAATAAAAAAAAATTATAATATTATAATTATAATCCTTACTGTATAATCTTTCATGTCTAATTTTTCATGTTTCAAGGTGAAATGCTTGCTGTGCCTGAAGGAGCTGACATACAATAATAACACCTCCTCCATGCTCAGGCATTATCGAGCACTGCATGAGCATGCACAAACTAGTAACAATCCACACACTAGTCAATGTAATAGATTAACTTTTTTTTATTTATTTAAATCAGGTGTTAGGCTCTACAATACACCAGCATTGTTTTCTGTTATAGATTAAAAAAAAAAAAGAAATGGTAAATGAAGCCCTGGTGAACTTGGTCATCAAGGACTCCCAACCCTTTGCCATTGGGGAAGATGTTGGGTTTAGGGAGCTCCTGCATGTGTTGGATACCACTTATGTTATTTTATGAAAGTTATGTGATTAATTAAAGTGGTTCATTATTATTTAAGTAATTAAAATTAAGAGTAACTTCATTTATTTATTCAAGTCGACGATATCGCTGGAAATTAATTGTACCCAACTAAGCAAGCCAGAGGCGACAGCGGCAAGGAACCAAAACTCCATCGGTGACAGAATGGAGAAAAAAACCTTGGGAGAAACCAGGCTCAGTCAGTGGGCCAGTTCTTGTCCGGCCAGACGAACCAGCAGGTTGATCCATGTTGGAGCAAAGTTAGATTGTGCAGAGGGCTCATCTGGTTCTGTGGTCTTGTCCCGATGGCCTTCTAGGAGACAAGGTCTTCACTGGGGATCTGTCTCTAGGGCTCATCTAGTTGTCCTGGTCTCCACTGAAATTCAGGGTTGTAGAGGTCATCTCTAGGTGCTGATCCACCATCTAGACTGGATACGAACTGGATCTAGTGGCAACGGTGACCTCGGAATAAGAAAGAAACAGACCAATATTAGCGTAGATACCGTTCTTCTTACGATGTAACAAGTACATTTTGTGTTATCGGACGTGTTCCCAGTTCCGGTGGACCTAATTAATGCAACCTAAAAATCCTTTGATTTGAGTAATAGAAATGTGTAAGTGTGTTATGTGTAAACCAGGTTAAAGAGATGGGTCTTTAATCTAGATTTAAACTGGCAGAGTGTGTTTACCTCCCGAACAGTGTTAGTGTCAGGATTATGGACTTGTGACCCAGTATCTTTCTCGAGTTGATTGTGTTAATTTGATTCCAGGTGTGTCTCGTTCCTCCCCAATTATCCTGCCTTTAAAAGCCCTAGTCCTTTCAGTCTACTTGTTGAATGTCCTCCTTGTTCTCGGTTTTGCTGTGGATTATTAAAGACTGTGTTATTCAAGTACTCCTCGTTCCTTGCTCCCCAAGTGAATTGTGACAGTTAGGTAGATTATTCCAGAGTTTGGGCGCTAAATGGGATAAGGATCTGCCGTCTGCAGTTGATTTTGATATTCTAGGTATTATTCAATTGCCAGAGTTTTGACAGCACAGTGGACATGGAGGACTATAATATGATAAGAGCTTGCTCAAGTACTGAGGTACTAAACCATTCAGGGCTTTATAAGTAATTAGCAGGATTTTAAAATCTATACAATGTTTAATAGGGAGCCAGTGCAGTGTTGACAGAACTGGGCTAATATGGTCAAAGAACTCTATTCTAGTAAGAACTCTAGCTGCTGCATTTTGGACCAGCTTGAGTTTGTTTATTAAGCGCGCAGAACAAACACCCAATAAAGCATTACAATAATCTAACAGGACTATAATATGATAAGAGCTTGCTCAAGTACTGAGGTACTAAACCATTCAGGGCTTTATAAGTAATTAGCAGGATTTTAAAATCTATAAAACGTTTAATAGGGAGACAATACAGTGTTTTGGTCATACTTCCTGGTTCTAGTAAGAACTCTAGCTGCTGCATTTTGGACCAGCTTGAGTTTGTTTATTAAGCGCGCAGAACAAACACCCAATAAAGCATTACAATAATCTAACATTGAGGTCATATACACATGAATTAAACCTTTCTGCATTTGACATTGAGACCATGGGTCTCAATTTAGATATATTTTTAAGATGGAAAAATGCAGTTTTACAAATGCTAGAAACGTGGCTTTCGAAGGAAAGATTGCTATCAAACAGCACACCTAAGTTCCTAACTGATGATGAAGAATTGACAGAGCAGCCATCAAGTTTTAGACAATATTCTAGGTTATTACATGTGGTGGTTTTATGTCAAATGTGTGTACCCATTAATAAGGAACAGACTCAAATCACAGTTAGCAAGCGCCTGTGTTTATTTGGACTTATATGGTGCAACAGCAGGAACAGTCTGCCCCTCCTGAGCAGCCAGGGCCCAGTGTGTCCGGTGTCTCCAGCATCTCCAGCGTTTCCAATGCTCCCCGCAGTGCTGAGGCCCGTCCATCTGGCCTGCTGTTCTGGAGTCACAACAGCAAATCGTTAGGGCCATCGGAGAAATCTACAGACTGAAATAACAGTCACCTGAAAAATATCACTGACGCATTCACAGACATAAGCCACTCATTAAAGGAATTGGTCAAAAAATTAACTTTGTCTCTGATTACCATTTATATTGTCACAATCACATGTTGACGGGCCTGAATGGCTTGTTGGTCGGGCTGCACATACACTGGTCCTGGGTCGGGGTAATCTGGCGGTGCCACCACCTGACCAAGTGGTATGCCGTGCTTGTGCGTGACATTGTGCAGCACACCACAGGCCAGCACGATGCGGCACACCTTGTCAGGGCGGTATAACAGCATGCCCCGTGTCCAGTCAAAGCAGCGCCAGCGACATTTCAGCTGCCCAATCGCCCGCTCTACAACTGACCAAGTGCGAGAATGGGCATCATTGTCTCTGTGCTCTCGGTCAGTTTGTGGGTTGGTGAGGGGGGTTAACAGCCACATATTTAGTGGATAGCCGCACTCTCCTAATGGGCAGTTGAATAATTACACGTACAAAAAAAACAACAACCAACAACAACTTTTAGATAGAACCATAACTTTTAATGCATCACTCATCAAGAAGCCACCCATCTCGAACCCTGCCACCTTGGAGCCTCATCACAACCATGCTGTTTGTAAGGATGTACGAAGCATGTGTTGACCCAGGCCACCTTGCCACAATATTTGTTAGGTCCATTTGTGCATCACATATTATCTGCACATTTCTTGAATGGAAATGTTTCCTATTCACATATGCAAATTCTTCTTCAGATGGCACCTTTATAGCAATGTGTGTGCAGTCGATCGCTCCGATTACATTAGGAAAACTGGCTATCACTGCAAATTGAGCTTTAATATTTGGCTGGCCAACTGCATCGTATGGGAACTTT
This sequence comes from Sinocyclocheilus grahami, assembly GCF_001515645.1. Taxonomy (NCBI): domain Eukaryota; kingdom Metazoa; phylum Chordata; class Actinopteri; order Cypriniformes; family Cyprinidae; genus Sinocyclocheilus; species Sinocyclocheilus grahami. The sequence continues at coordinate 216,862 of NW_015506870.1, read as the reverse complement.
ATATGCCTGGTAGACAAGCGGATGATCCTGTCCCGTACAGCTGGCATTGCGCAGCTCAAAGACGACAGTTCCCTTTGAAAAGAACGCACATTCTCACGTTAATTTCACTGTTAGTGCATCCGACCATGAGCGTGAAAGATGGCGTTTTTGTGCGTACGCAGCGTTGATAAATGAGGTCCCGGTAACTGATGTTGCAGCCAATATGATAGCATGTGTACGATCATTAAATGTTAGGCATGCAATATGCATTGCACATGCACTAAATCTTATTGTGAGGAAGTCTTTTGATGACATCAATAGCTTCAATTAAATTCAGTCTAAATGTAGGAAACGTGTTACCTATTTCCGAACCAGCACTACAGCAAAAGAGAGACTGGCACAAGTACAGGAGCAGATACAGCAAAAGAGAGACTGGCACAAGTACAGGAGCAAATGGGGAGACCAGTTGTGAAGTTCATTATTGAAGTGGACACTCGCTGGAACAACACTTACAATATGCTGGAATGGCTCTCTCAACCGAGAGAGCCAGTCGGGGCTGCCCTGGCCTCTCTAAAGACCGACATCACCCCTCCTACTGTCCTGGAGTATGAGGCAGTCCAAGATGCTTTACATGTCCTTGCCCCTTTCCACCAGGCTCAGTAGAGCTTTCTGGGGAGAAAAGGGTGTCTGCCTCCAAAGTGATACTTATCATGAATATGCTTAATCATGCTGTAACCAGTAAGTTAGAAGGCCTCAATTCCAATTTAGCAAGGCAGCTGGGTGACAGCCTGGTCCGAAAGGTCAGGGAGAACACAGTACATTTAGAATCATTAAGTGTAATGACCATACCCACGTTATTGAAAGATTAAAAAAAACTGGGATTCTTAAATCAAGGGAAACTGCAAGAAGCGATATCAAGAATAAAATCTGAATGCATTACTGTAATCAAACGTTATGATCTCCATTCTGCTTCCACCAATACACCCCCAGCTCAGCTGCCAGCCTCTTCAGAAGCAGGTCGATCTAAAAACAACAGTAAATATTATATCCCTTTGTTGTGAATTTTCACATTAGTACTGTGAACCATTGTTAATGGAGTTTTTTTTCTTCTTTGTATCACTATTATTAGGTGACCTTTGGCATCTGCTGGATAGCATGGCTGATCACATTAGAAGGAGCACAAGTGCAACAGCAGATGCTACTGTTGAAGTGGACCGACATTTATCGGAAATTAATCTTACTAGATCTGAAGATCCTCTAGTACAGTGTTTCCCAACCGGGGTGCCATCTGTTGAGAGCAGGGTTGCCGTGTAAAAAAAAATCATTTTTTTATATTTTTAAATTGCTAAAATGTTCAAAAGAGCAGCTATTACATAATACCCATTTCTGGTGTCGCCAATAATTAGAGATGCACTGAAATTCCGACCGCTCAGGATTCACTTTCACGTGGTGTGACGCTCTGCGTATTATCCCGCTCTATGCGTGTGTGTGCTCCGCTCAGTCGCTCACAGCCCATGTGAGTGCTCTACTCATATACCATTCATGCACATCGAAACGGCAAAGTCCACTCAAAAATCGAGCTGACAGGAAACATCTATGT
>NW_015506870.1:173293-215194 GCF_001515645.1 Sinocyclocheilus grahami | reverse complement strand
ATTTCTTTATTTGTTCTTATTTTATTATTAACTGCTTAGCCTCCCTGTCATTTTTTATTCAATTCAAAGTTTTAAATCAAGCTATCTCGTGCTACTACAACAAAATTACCCAACTATAAAATCAAAAATACACTGAGTGAGCAAAACTTTGTTTAATTACCATTATAACTAGCTATCTCACAATGTTTACATATGAATAAAAGCCTACATTAAAATCTGTCATATAAATTTTTCATATGAAATTATGAAAATATGTCTTTTCATTAGAAATTAGCCTACCGATTGCCACCATTGATGGACAAATTTGTTTTATAATATTAAAAATATCTGTATGACAGTATATTGTGCAGTTCTTCCCTGCTGTACCGAATATCTATACTTTTCAAAGTATCATATCGAAGTTAGAAATTCAAATATTGTGAAAAAATTAATTTTGTAGGGTGCCACAAATTTGTTAAAATTTCCAAAGGGTGAGGCGACTAAAGAAAGGTTGGGAAACACTACTCTAGTATATTGGGCTCAACAGAAGCATCAGTATTCTCACTTATACCAGCTGGCATTGGCATTTTTATGTCCCCCTGCATCCTCTGTTTCTTGTGAAAGGATTTTTTCCAAGGTTGGAGAGGTTTTGTCCAAGAAGAGGAATTGTCTAAACCCCAGCACTCTTCAACAAATTCTGTTCCTCAATAAAAATCAATAATATTCCTTCCTTCACCCACCTCAAACTGCTGTGTTGCAGTTTGCTCCACTATATCAAGCACTACACTGCACTAAAACTAGTAACAGTTCACCGCACAAAAAAAAATAGTAACAAGTCTTAATTTTTCCCACCCCAGACTGCTTTGTTGAAGTTTGCTGTATTACACTCTCTCCCCCATAAGCACTGCACCCAATACAGTCTCACTTTTGTTGTTCACATTGTCATTGTCCCGACAATTAATGAATAATTAATTAACTGTGTGTGTGTGTGTGTGTGTGTGTGTGTGTGTGTGTGTGTGTGCGACCATTGTCTCTGAACAAGTAAAGTCAGACAGAGAAATATATTTTATTTTATACCCAGGCAATGGACAAATGTCTGCTCAGGTCATTGGCTCAGGATTAACTGATTTGTCAGCTATTTCTTTGCACAGTAGCTAGGTGTCACTAGTGAACGATGCTTAATGAAACTTTGGGTAATGAACCTTATGCTGAAGCAATGGGCTGCGAAGCCTCAGCGGTTCAGGAAGCCTCATTTTGCCATCACTAGTGATCACCTTGTAGGAGGCACATAAGTCTCACTGCTGGTCTGGTATTCTGTAACGTATGGTTGATGGAGGCGGCGAAGAGGATCCAAATGCAGTTCTATAGGTTTATTCAACAAAAACACAATATACATCCAAGAAAGTGAGCAGGGCAAAAAAACAAGGCAATGCAAGGCGAAGCAAAAACAAGGCTAGACCAAGGGCACATGAAACAGCCATTCAGGAATAACACCAGACAAAGAACCAGGGTATATAAACACAAGGGGTGATTGGCAAACAAGATACACCTGGAAACAATCAGGAACTAAGTAATTATTCTCAACTTAGTGCCTGGAAAATAAATGCACACCTTAGAATGTTCGTCAGCCAATCAGATTCAAGCATTCAACAGCCCCGTAGTATAATATAAAATAATAGTTTATTGTTTAATTTGTTTATAATAATAATAATAATAAAAAACTCTATTATTAAACTTTTGTATATTGGCATGTAGCACACAGCTTAAAATGACAACCTTTCAGATACTTTTCTGACAGTATTTATAGTGACAGTATAAATCACTATCTAGTTTACTTATGTGGACAACAGAAGCTCAAACATTCTGCTGAACATCTCCATTTGGGTCTTACAGAAATGCCGTCATACGGGTTTGGAACGATATGAGGATGAGTAAATTATGACATTTGCCTGTTTCCTTCAATGCGCTCTTCTGTTTACTTTCAGGCTCCTAACTAAACATGACCCTTTTTGAATCAGTATGTCCACAAATATAGATTTGTGATCCCAGGCTTTCCTGTTTATTTCAGACGTAGTGACTCGGCTTTGCTAAGGCTGCAATCCGGTTGTTATGGTTTGGTTCCCCGAACACCCCGCTAAGGTGATTCCTGACGTCACGCAGACGAGATGTACCGAGTCGGGTTTCAGTAACATGGTGTTGTGCTGGCGCCTGTGATTGAATTTGAACACGGTAAATCTCATCTGAAAAGCAGGAACATCAAGAAGCCCGGTTTATGGCTAGCCTTGCATGTAACCACAAATCTCTCTCAGCTGCTGTCGATTGGGCCTGGAGACCTCTTAATTTGGAGTGAGACCATGGTGGTGCAAGAATGTGTATTGTAATAACAGACGTTTGAGGATGGGATAAGATGGGCTGAAAGATGAACGGCCACTGAGAGTGTCAAAAAGATTAGATGGCAAAAATCAACAGAGCAGTTATAAAAGTGCCAAAAAAACAAGACCAGACAAACAATATGAGCTATTTTAGTATTTGTATTATTATTATTATTTTATTATTATTTATGTACTATTATAGTATTTATTATTACTTTGAATTTGTTTTTATTTGATATTTTCAGGTTTTATTTTAATGTAGTTTAAATTTAAGTATTTTTATTGTGAAATTGACATTTTTATAGTATAGTTATTAATTTTTTTCTGAATACCTTTAATCTATTTTTACTTCAATTTTAGATTGTCTCTCATTTAAGTTATTTCTATTTTTCATCTAGTATTTATATTTTATTTTAGCTTTATTTCAGTTGGCAAAAAAAAAAACCTGCTGTTATGATACTTCTATTCCCCCCTTCCCCCTTTTAGTATTTTGAAGAAGCAGCCTCTTTATTTCACCAGTATTTATTTATCATCATCAGGCTCAGATGGATGTCTGCATTGGTTGATGGATGCAGACAATCCCTAAGCGACTGTCATGAAAGTCATTCAAGAACAGTATTTTGTTAAACCATTTTTAAAAACGAAGAACCAGTTCTTGATTCCCAAACTACTAGAGTGAAGCACAAGTGACAGAGGGTTTTCCAGCGGCATTACAGTGGACTTCAGCAATGTGTTTATGGTCAGTCTTAACTTCAGCATCACCGCAGGCCACAGCTACGGCCTGATGGAGCCAATTCCTCGAAATCACTCAATCCAGGTGCTAAAGTAAATCTCAGATGCTCCTGAGAAATGAATCTGTGGAAAATACACATTTGAGCACAACATCAGGATTAGCAATCGACTGAACACTCATGCTGCCAGGAACCGAATGAGTCATATGGAGCATTTTGTGTCAAAACAACGTGTGTTTCATAATGCTCATGAGACCTCCTTCATATCATTATTCATTTGGACGAACTTCACAGAGTGTTTAAGATGCTAGATGGTTCATATTTTATGGGACAGAATTCATATCAATGTAAAATCTCATGTTTAGTGGTGGGAAAATATCAAAGACTTTATGAGGATATAATTTTTAATAAAATAAATACTTTTTCATTTTCAGGTTGCCTATTTAAATGACTAGTTCACCCCTCAAAAATTAAAATTTGAATAAAATGTCCTCACCCTCAGACCATCCAAGATGTAGATAAGTTTGTTTCTTCTCAGATTTAGAGAAATATAGTATTACATCACTTGCTCACTCATTGATCCTCTGCAGTGAATGGGTGCCGTCAGAATTAGAGTCCTGATAAAAGCTGATAAAAACATCACAATAATCCACAAGTGGATTATGGCATGAGGGTGAGGACCTTTTCAGCAAATTTAAATTTCTGGGCGAACTGTTCCTTTAATTCTACTCTACCAAGTTGTGTTTACTAATTTTAATAAATTGCGAGTCGTGTGATTTCCAGCATATAAAATAAACAGCATTCTGAAGAGCAGTGAGGAGAGTCTTTGTATGAGTATACAGTATATGACTTTAAACAGATTTGACAAGCACTATTCATTTTTTAAGTGAAAAACATCAACACCCTCAACGTGTGTTTACTAAAGTACTCTCACTGTTTTATTGCTTTATTATGATACTCTCAGTTTGCCAGTCCATATACCAGCTTATTTTCCAGCGTATCTTGGCACAAATATTGCACTGGGAAAATATTTGACCCCACAGATGTGCTTATGAAATATTCCGCTGGAGAAGATCAAATTGAAAAAAAGACTGTGCCAGCATTCATTTAATTTGAAGGAAAAATATTCCACTGTTTATGCAGCTACAGCACAGTCTTTACTCACATACTGATAGCTGACCCATTAAACACCATGAGAAATCAATGAAAAATACTCAAAGCAACACTTTTTTAAAACACAATGATTTTCCATAGTCTAACACTCGCTGTTAAATAATCCACATTATAGCTAGTAAAAGCTGATTTTTTTTTTATATAAACTTTTATGTGAAACACTAAAAATTTAATTTGTGGCTTTTCGGTTCTTACTGTGGAGGATCTCGAGAGTCCAAAAGTCTTAAAGCCAAACCAAAACACAGATAGCATAAGTGCATGTCCCAAAGGAGCTGGTGGCAGACGTTTGTGAATCAAGTGAAAACAGGAGCACAGCATGGGATCTGAGGTTCCTTTGTTTACCTGATTTGGCTTCGTGCGTGCTTCTGCACATCTGGAACACGGAGAGCAAGCAGATCCACTTTATATAAAATGAGATTTTTTTACTGAATGTCATGCAGTATTTAGCATGCACACAAATGCATACACAAATGACAAAATAATGTTTTATGTACATTTTAGTGTCTGCATGAATGTGTGCGTACCAAAATGTTTTAATGTTGAAAGTTTGTTCTGCTCACCAAGCCTTTTTTTGTCAAAAATTCTGTAAAATTGTGAAATATTATTACAATTTCAAATAAGTGTTTTGTATTTGAATATATTGTAAAATGTAATTTATTCTTCTGATTTTTTGAAGACTTCAGTGTCACATGATCCTTCAGAAATCATTCTAATATACTAATTTGTGCTCAAGAAACATTTAAAATGATCAGTGTTGAAAACAGTTGTGCTGCTTCATATTTTTATGGAAAGCATTCCGAATTTAAAAAAACTGAAACAACTAAAATAATTCAATACTATTATTAATCAAGGACGCGTTAAATTGATCAAAGGTGACAGTAGACATTTGTTTCAAAAGATTTCTATTTAAAATAAATGCTGTTCTTTTGAACTTTCTATTCATCAAAGAATCTCTAAAAAATGTATAATGGTTTGTACAAAAATATGAAGCAGCTAACAGGGCAATGTTCTCTTTTAAGGTTCTCGCAACATTTTGGCAATGTTCTCTCAAAGTTTTGAAAAACGTTCTTCCAGTAACGTTAATAGAAATTTTGTTTAAATTTATTTGGTCTTTAATGTTCTTTTTTAATGTTCTCAAAATATTAGTGCAAAAATATTGTTTATATATAGTGAATGGAACTTTCTTTCTGAAATGTTTTAGCTGGACGTTCGTTTGACATTTTTTGTCTAACATGTTACTACTTGCTCTGTAATGTTCAGAGAACATTAACAACTAACATTCCCATAACATTTGTGAAATGATAAAACATTTCTTCAGTGTTTGCATAACCAGAAATAATATAACCATTCAGAAATAACGTTTTCATAACTTAATAGAACATAGCTTTGTTAGCTGGGTTTCAACATTGATAAGAACATGGAAATTGACAAAATATTTTTGAAAAACATTTTTGAAGTTGAATATTGAAGATGAATACTTCTCATGGCTGTTCAATCTTAGAAGTTTTTGCTAAAAATCAGTCTCTCTGTTAAGAACATGAATGGGGTTTATACTTCCTGAACCCAGTTGTTGAACTTTCTAACCTGAACACACACAAATAACCACAAACATATGGTGTTGTACAGTCGAGTACAGCAGATCTGACAGAACTGACCCAGTTGGCTCTGAAACAGCGGCCGTTTGAACTGGAAAACCAAATCTCAAACCTTCGCTCTATTGCCCAGAACCTCCTCATTATTTATCTTTACAGGCATCTCTTCAAGTACTCGCTTATAAGTATATACAAGTGGTTAGAAAAAATATTATAGGTGTAGATAATTTGAACTATTCAAGTAATTAAGTAATAATGTTTGAGAATGATCAGATTAATAGGTTTGTATTTTGTTTTTGTTTTTTTGGAAGTCACTACATTCAAACTGGGTTGGTCAGGCATTTTGATCATGATGACCAGGATCTGTCGAGGATCTGAAATCTACAGACATTTAGCTAGCACTTTTTGGTCATTTTAATATAAAGTTTTAGCTCTTTTCTGAAGCGCAAGACAAACCTGAAAGTGTTATCGTGCATTTCTTTGGATTTCATCTATGAATTGATCAAAATAAGGTACTGTAGGCCTATATTTGAAAAATCCCAAACTTTTTAACCTCTAAAAATATAAAGACATTTGATTCTTGAAAAGTCACGCTTAGTGGAATTCAGAGACAGAGGTGAGATAATCCAAATGCAGATGAGCTTTAAAAGAATTAACAAGAACCAGAACAACAGAAACCATGAACAGGGAGGAACCAAACACATAAGAGCCAGTAAACAGACAAGACAAGACTAGAACAAGAACCAGGGCAAACACAGGGGTTTAAATACACAGGGTAACAAGGAGGAGGAGCTAATGAATCGCTATGGTAACTAATGATGGTAACTATAGTAACAAATAAGGCAGGTAGACAAACAGGGACACTGAACACAAGAGAGCACAGAAACACTGGGGAAATACATTTCAAAATAAGAGTACACAGGCAAGGATCATGACTGAGCCCCCATCCAACCGATACCTGGACTCTTGATGGCTTCAGAGTTGAGACAGAACAACTAATATAATAAAAGAAAATCCTGATTGCATAATAGCACAGTAGGTGGCGATATGCGCAAAGATTGCAACTCGCCATAAAACCAAGAAGAAGAAGAAGAGCCCCCATCCTAAGGATCAGACCGGAAACACTGATGTGGCATGCATGACGGCTGAAGACTCTGGTGTGGCATCCATGATAGCTGGGTACTTTGGTATGGTGACCATTACCGGTTGAGGCTTTAGAGTGGCAGCCATGATGGGACGAGACTCTGAAATGGCAGCATCCTTCCAGTTTAAACAATTTGAAACAGCACAGAACTGACCAGTGTAGTCCTTGATGGTACCAATTCCCTGCCCAAGGAACAGAATTTCCTCTGCTGGATCCATGTTTGGCCTATAGTCTTCTGTTACTCTTGGTGGAATTCAGGGACTAAGGCAAGGGGATCCAAGTGCAGATGAGCTTTATTAAAGAAACTAACAGGAAAAAGAATGCTAGAAAACACGAATGGGGGAACAAAACACATAACTGCCAGTAAACACAGAACATAGGAATAGAGCACAGAAACACTGGGGAAATACATTTCAAAATAAGAGTACAAAACACAAGACCAAGGCAGGGTAACACAGACAAGTATCATGACACTAACAAAAAGCATGAACTGATTTTCTGACCATTTTTGAGCACCTTTTAATTTCCAACTATCATTGCTATACTATTATATTAATGTTTGTATTCATATTTTGAATCAGTTTTTATTTCTATATTTTCCTTTTTTTTTGTTTTTTTGTTAACATTTTAGTTATTTTGTTGTGTTTTGTCATTTTTAGTAATGTTATGTGTCTATATAGTTTTTTAAAAATATATATATAAATTTGTATTTTAGTTTGAGCTATTTTAGTACAAGTTCAAATACATTAAAATTAAAAATGCTGCCTTGGAAATTAGCTGAAATAAAAGTAAAACATATTTTTTCAACTGTTTATTTTATTTCAAGTAACTAAAATGTTTTCTAAATGTTTTTAATTTTAATTTTAGTTATCTATAGTAACTCTGCTCCAAACAGCCCATTCTGACAGCGTACAGTCATCAGACATTTAAAAACACAATAAATGATTCATTGAAGACAGCGTAACACGCACATTTATTTTCTCTCCACTCTTTCAGATAAACACTGGGTAAGTTTTCTGCTGGTAACTGAAGTCTGTCAGCATGTGCAATTGTCCGGAACAGAGAAAACAACAAGAGAAATGAACTGATGAGGTTTATATATCAAATGTCCGAGCTGCAGCCGATCTCCCACTGACACACCATTAATAGATGAGCAGAAGATATTAGCTTTTAGTGAGTAATTATTTAACGGCTCTGTGATCTTTGAAGCTCTTTCCAATCAAACCAGAGGAGGAATGGCCGTAAAGGGTCTTAGTTTGGAAAATCTCATCAATCACTGAGCTCATGCTTGCACTTGCATGGACCTAAAATTCCTCCATCACAACTCAAAAGAGAGAAGATGCAGGACATTCAGGGATATTTGAGCTGCACTGGAAAGTTTAAAAGTGAGTCACTGTGGATGTGATGTTGTTTCAGTATACAATCAGCTTAATTCTGTGTTGAATTTTAGTTCTGATTCAGAATTACTCTGATGATAATGTTATTGCTCAGATGTTGCTATTTCAGATCTCAGGAGACTTAATCGAGTTACTTACGAGTCATTCCTGTTATTCTGTGCTGGTTGGAAGATCAAACACAGTTTAGAAAATCACACATTTTATAAAGTCACTTTTTAAAATTGAGATGTAAAAATTATAATCAAATTTATGGAACAACATCAATGAAAAGGTGGACCAAAAATCTGTTATAGGGACAAAAGAACAGTTTGAAAGACATATTTCATACATACATGCATACATACACACATAAATAAATAAGATATAGATAGATAGATAGATAGATAGATAGATAGATAGATAGATAGATAGATAGATAGATAGATAGATAGGTGAAATAAATAAATAAATCATTATTCTCCATGTTTGTTCACTTGTCACCATCCAGTATGAGTCTATATGAATGTGGAGCACCTCAGATCATTTAATTAGAAATGTTTGAGTTCATATTGAGATCTCTGATTTTGATAGCAAGTTCTGTCTGATGTGTTTCTGTTTTGTCTCCTCTGGTCTCTTTACGAGACGCCTGTGAGACACAGTGTGGCGGCAGCCGCGTGCTGTTTTAGCATCACATTTGGCTCACACATGTTCTCCCTGAGGGCGCCACTGGACCAGGTTGAGGACAGGACCACAAACCACAACAACACTGAGCGCTCAAGAATCGCCTTCCTCTGCAGACTGGAGCCGTGTTAGAGCTCATCTGATAGAGACAGACTGTAGAACATCATTTATTTATTTTTGTCATCCAGTAAAACTATATATTGGAAATTAGGCCTCTAGTTTATGTGTGTAGCTTTGAGTTCATCTATATACTAGTGGACTACCTACAGTTGATTAATATCCAAATAATACTGGGGACATTATATTGTCATATAATCAAATGCTAATCAAAATGGTATACATTGTATTTATTTATTTATTTATTTATTTAACATTTACTCAGTGGCAAAAGACATCAGGACTCATTTTCAAGACTAATATTTTTTTATTTAGCATTTAAATGGCAGAATATATCAAGACAGATGTATTTATTTATTTAATTTGTATTAGTTCACATTTAGCCAAATGGCATATCACAACTTATTTGTAGGAATTATTTTGCTTGTTTTAAGCACAGACCTCACTAAATGTATCGTTTAGTTTCTTATTTGCAGTTTATATAAAAAGTGCATGCTGTGTTGAGCACCACGGAAGACCAAACTTTTAAAAGTTTTCTTAAACCTTTATTTGGTCATAAGTTAACGGAGCGGCCTGCCACTAATCACAGAGTGATTCCCACAGACTTCCTAGGTAAACATAGGCTTGGTGAAATGAATTAGAAACGTGACCTTCTCATCAGTGGAAGCGGAAAGCCCTCCATCTGAAGTCTACCATTAGATCTGCAATGTGGAGTTCATTACCAAGAGGCTTTATAGGTGCATATTGTCTCCTTTGGAGGATAAATCAGGGCTGTATCATATTACTGGATTCATATGCATTTGTGGGTGAGTTTTGGAGCACAGCTTCATGTGCTGTCTATGAAATTTCCTCCAAGATACCCTGAATATTACAGATGATAAAAATGACTGCTGTTTTTACAAATACCTTCCTGTGCTCTTTTCTAATGGTAAAATACTCATATTCATAGGTATTCATAGAGTCGCATTAAAAACAGTGATCTGTTTGTGTTTTAGTATCTGTTTGCATGACAGTTAACATTCTGGCAAGGTTCTCCCAAAGTTATGAACAAATATTTTTCCAGTAACGTTAAAACTCAAAGTTATCTGGTCTTTAATAAAGTTCTCAAAACATTAGCACACACACAAAAAAAATAACTTTTTGTATTATACTCATTGTATTTATACATCTTTGTTTTTATACAAAAAAAAAACTGGACATTTTGAATAAGAACATACAGAAATAACCGTTTTATCAAAACGTACTTGTTTTTTATTTGTACATTTTACCAAATGGCAGAGGATATCATAACTTATTTACATATTCATTTATTTATCTACATTTAGCCAAATGGTGTGTGAAAGCAATTGTTATATAACGGAACGTTCTCAGAACATTATGGCACGGTTCTCTAAGTTATGAACAAACGTTCTTCCAGTAACATTAATAGAACATTCATTCGAAGTTATCTAGTATTATCTATATTATTTAATAATGTTCTCAAAACGTTAGCACAAAAACATTGTTTATACATTGTTAATGGACCTTTTCTTTTCCTGAAATGTTTCTCTGAAACATTTATCTAATATTTTTTAAATGTTACGACTTGTTTCGGAATGGTCAGAGAGCATTCAAAAAAGTAACATTTCCATAATGTTAATCAATACAAAATTATCATATGGAACATTTCCTAATTTGTTAACGGTCATATAACCAAGAAGAAAAGAAAAAAAAGCATTTTAAAAAACTAGACTTTTTGAACAAGAACAATCAGAAATAGCATTTTCTTAGCTTAATTAAACAAAATGTTCTTAGAACACATTTTCAGAAATTAAAACCCATTTAAGCCAACCGGCAACTAGAGTTTATATTTGTCATTTTCCTTTTGTAAGTATTTTTCTAGATGTTATCCATGTTATGTTTCTCAATGACATGCAAGGGGCAATATATTGAGGCCCCTTTATCCAGTTTGGATGCGTTTCATTCTAATTAGTCAAGGACCCTAATTCTTTTTATGACTAGTAGCTTATGATTTCATTATAATGTTGAAATTCAGACAAGTAATGTAATGTAAAAGTAAAGACATTTACATTATTATATGAAATCACCTACTACAGTCAACCATTGAATACTATGGGCCTAAAAATGCATGACTAGTAGCTTATGATTCCATTATAATGTTGAAATTCAGACAAGTAATGTAATGTAAAAGTAAAGACATTTACATTATTATATGAAATCACCTACTACAGTCAACCATTGAATACTATGGGCCTAAAAATGCGTAATTTTCTTTCAGGTATACCTTTTTTATTATACAGATGTATATTTTCTTCATTCTGTTTATTTTTATTTATTTATTTTCATTAACTAACACACCTCTAAGAATGAAAATACCTGAATGTTCAATATTAAGTAAATAAATTAACAAACAATCATGGCTGTAGCCTACACATGATAATTATTTAAATAATCATATATTTTAAAAAGAATATCATTAATTTAATGAATATCAAGGACTTTTGTCAGGGTTAATCCATTTGGCCTAATCAATATGTGCCTATTAATAAAATATGTGATTTTTTTTTACATATTTACATTTACATTTAGTCATTTTGCAGACGCTTTTATCCAAAGTAACTTACAATTGGGGGATACATAAAGCGATTCTTCTTAAAGAGGCAAACAGACACAGGAAGTGCCTGTAATACCAAGTTTCTAGACATTGTTCAAATAAGTACAAGCTAGAAAGAGAAGGAATAAATAAAGAGATACATTTTTTTTATTTTTTATTTTTTATGATGAAGTAAAGTAGCTTAGAAAGAGATGAGTTTTCAGCTGTCGCTTGAAAATGGTCAGGGATTCAGCATTCCGGATAGGGGTGGGAAGATCGTTCCGCCAGCCAGGAATGGTGAACGAGAATGTTCTGGAAAGTGATTTTGAGCCTCTCTGTGATGGTACCATGAGGCGTCGCTCACTAGCGGATCTCAAACTTCTGGAGGGGATGTAGATTCGTAGTAGTGAGTGGAAGTAGGCGGGTGCTGAGCCTGTGGTTGTTCTATATGCAAGCATCAATGTCTTGAACTTGATTCGAGCCGCAACCGGTAGCCAGTGCAAAGAGATAAAGAGAGGTGTAACATGGGCTCTTTTGGGCTTGTTGAAGACCAGTCATGCCGCTGCATTCTGAATCATTTGTAGAGGTTTGATTGTGCTTGATGGAAGTCCAGCCAGAAGAGCATTGCAGTAGTCCAGCCTAGAAATGACAAGGGCCTGGACAAGAAGTTGGCAGCATGCTCCGTCAGAAAGGGCCTGATCTTTCTGATGTTGTGCAGTGCATGACAATATTAGGGCTGGGTAAAACATATTGATATCTAGATATTAATTGATTCTCATTTTTACAGAACGATGTTGATTTGAGCTGAATAAATAAGCTTTCCATTGATGTATGGTTTGTTAGGATAGAACAATATTTGGCCGAGATGCAACTATTTGAAAATCTGGAATCTGAGGGTGCAAAACAATCTAAATATTGAGAAAATCACCTTTACCATTTGGCCTAATCAATATGTGCCTATTAATAAAATATGTGATTTTTTTTTACATATTTACATTTACATTTAGTCATTTTGCAGACGCTTTTATCCAAAGTAACTTACAATTGGGGGATACATAAAGCGATTCTTCTTAAAGAGGCAAACAGACACAAGAAGTGGTTGTAATACCAAGTTCTTAGACATTGTTCAAATAAGTACAAGCTAGAAAGAGAAGGAATAAATAAAGAGATACATTTTTTTTATTTTTTATTTTTTATGATGAAGTAAAGTAGCTTAGAAAGAGATGAGTTTTCAGCTGTCGCTTGAAAATGGTCAGGGATTCAGCATTCCGGATAGGGGTGGGAAGATCGTTCCGCCAGCCAGGAATGGTGAACGAGAATGTTCTGGAAAGTGATTTTGAGCCTCTCTGTGATGGTACCATGAGGCGTCGCTCACTAGCGGATCTCAAACTTCTGGAGGGGATGTAGATTCGTAGTAGTGAGTGGAAGTAGGCGGGTGCTGAGCCTGTGGTTGTTCTATATGCAAGCATCAATGTCTTGAACTTGATTCGAGCCGCAACCGGTAGCCAGTGCAAAGAGATAAAGAGAGGTGTAACATGGGCTCTTTTGGGCTTGTTGAAGACCAGTCATGCCGCTGCATTCTGAATCATTTGTAGAGGTTTGATTGTGCTTGATGGAAGTCCAGCCAGAAGAGCATTGCAGTAGTCCAGCCTAGAAATGACAAGGGCCTGGACAAGAAGTTGGCAGCATGCTCCGTCAGAAAGGGCCTGATCTTTCTGATGTTGTGCAGTGCATGACAATATTAGGGCTGGGTAAAACATATTGATATCTAGATATTAATTGATTCTCATTTTTACAGAACGATGTTGATTTGAGCTGAATAAATAAGCTTTCCATTGATGTATGGTTTGTTAGGATAGAACAATATTTGGCCGAGATGCAACTATTTGAAAATCTGGAATCTGAGGGTGCAAAACAATCTAAATATTGAGAAAATCACCTTTAAAGTTGTCCAAATGAAGTTCTTAGCAATGCATATTACTAATCAAAATTTTAGTTTTGATATATTTACAGTAGGAAATTCACCAAAATATCTTCATGGAACATGATCTTTACTTAATGTCTTAATGATTTTTGTCATAAAAGAAAAATCGATAATTTTGACCCATACGATGTATTTTGGCTATTGCTACAAATATACCCCAGCTACTTAAGACTGGTTTTGTGGTCCAGGGTCACATATATCCAAAATAATCATCATTGAATCGTATCGAATCGAATTGGTAATCGAACTGAATCGCAAGCATGTGAATGAGAATCGAATCGAATCGTGAAATTTGTGTCAAAACCCAGCCCTAGGAAATATGTTTATGTAAATTTATAAAACTACTTGTACCTTCACTGCAGTACTCCTTGTAGGCTACTTATACTAAAACTGCTTACTTAAGGGAAAGTTCACCCAAAAATGGAAATTGTTTCATCATTGTGTCACCCTCAAGTTGCAAACCGATGAAATTCTTTCTTCTGTTGAGCACAAAAGAAGATATTTTGCAGAATGTTGGTAACCAAACAGTTAAATGCGTAATTTTCTTTCAGGTATACCTTTTTCTTATATGTAATATTTTCTTAATTCTATTTATTTGTATTTATTTATTTTCATTTAACTTTTTGATACACAATACCCTGTTGGGGCAACTTAATGGCTGCACTTTGTTCCACCACTTTAAGACAAATGGATATGTTGTGTTTTCATATTCAAGAGATTATAAACTAGATGAAACTTTTTTGGGGTTTGCATCGAATGTTCTTCGACTTTTATGCATGATACATTTGTTTATGAATAAAAATTGATCTGTTGAAAGCAGTTATTTTGAGTTAGATGCCAAAAGCTCTCCTCCTATTCAAATTTGACATTGAAGGGGTGCATACAACATATTTGCCCAACGGCAACTATAGTTCCCGCACATTCAAATATGATTTTCAAGAAAAAAAATAAATAAATGCAGAACATGTTCACATTGGACACTATTAACATGAATATATGCATGAATCCATTCAGAAATATTTGGGCACAAATGGGTTAACATTTTCAAGTCAATGTGATTTAAATGCATAAATGAATCATTCACAATTTTATTTTGACTTTCATGTTAACATTTTCACCTTTTGTTTGCAACAAAAAAGATACTTGTTTGGCCTAAATGCCAAGCACTTACACGTATAACCTACGTATAAGTTTGAGAGTTTGAAGATAAATCCGTCTTAATGATGGATTTGTTTCTTACAAACACGCAGCTTTTGATTCAAGATATTAATTGATGGACTGGAGTCATGTGGATTACTTGTGGATTATTATGATGTTTTTATCAGCTATTGGACTCTCATTCTGATGCCACTCATTCACTGCAGAGGAACCATTGGTGAGCCAGTGATGAAGGATTGGTTTTGTGTGTATATCTAATGTAAGATCCTCTTCTCCAGGCATCATCTGTCCAACTATCCCCGCAGAGAGCCGCAGCTGGATACTGTGTGTCAAAACCGATAAGACAGCAGAACATCTGCACTGCTTTATATATATACAGTGGGGAAAAAAAGTATTTAGTCAGCCACCAATTGTGCAAGTTCTCCCACTTAAAAAGATGAGAGTTTTTACATATTTTTTTTACTTTTTGTTGTTACTTTTATTTCTTCTTAATATTTTATGATTATTTTTTAATTGTTTTTTTATGGAATGCACTTTGAATTACCATTATGCATGAAAATTTGCTTTGGCTTGCATATGTGAACACTATTCATTATCTGAGCAGAATCAGTTTCATGCATCTAAATAAAAATACACTCTTGGGAAAGCGTTGCGCACCATGTATGGTCAGTTCCCACATGCTAATCTGATGTCCCACTCTCAAACGAGCCCATTGGCTGCTCCTGATCGGCTGTAAAGAGTGCTTTAGTTCAGCTTGCATGAAGCTCAGCGGCTATAGCCATTAAGTTTGAGTGCCGCAGGCGGAGATTTTCTCAATCCCGCTAGATTTCCTCTCGTTTCCATTGACTGACCTCACCGATGTCAGAGATCCTCCACTTGACCTGTGTAATCCTGTCCTCTACACATCACATAAACTCTTCCAGACCTCCAGCACTGGGTTTGTGTTTCTTTCTGTTGAATTATTAAATCCCAGCTAACAGGGAATGATCTTAGAATGTTTTGGCAAGTTATGAGCAAACATTCTTCCAGTAATATTAAAAGAACATTCGTTCAAAATTATCCTGTCTTTAATAATGTTCTCAAAACATTAGCAAAAAAAAAATGTATACATTATCCATGGACCACTTTATGGATGTTAGTCTAACATTTTCTAATAGTTACTACTTATTTCAGAATGCTCAGAATGAACATTGAAAATTGACGTAATTTGCAAAATTATCAAATGGAATGTTCCCTTATCTTTTGCATAACCAAAATAAATAAATATATAATAAAAAAAATATTTAAAACGTTTAAAAAAACTTGTTTGTTTTGTTCAGAGAAGATTCAGAAATTCCTTTTATTTAATGGAAAATTCAGAAATTCCTTTTATTTAATGGAAACATTAGCAAAACGTTTTTAGAACATTTTTGCTAGCTGGGCTGGTCTTTAATACTGTTCTCAAAATGTTATCACAAAAACATTATTTACTGTATATGTTGTTTGTGGAACTTTTTTCCAGAAACGTTTTAGTTGAATGTTCGTCCAACATTTGTTTTAATGTTTCTACTTGTTTCAGAACATTCAGAGAAAATTCAAAAGTAACATACCCATCAGCCATCATATCTGCAATATGACAAAATGGAATGATCCCTTAATGTTCACATAACCAAGAAAAAATTTGTTTTTAAAACTTTTTTTTTTTATAAAACTGGAACATTGAGAAACAACATTTTCATAACTTAATGGTGGGAACTTTAGAAAAACATCCTTAGAACATATTTTTTTTAGCTGGGATATTTCCAGGTATGGAATTTAGGTTATAAAAACATTGAGGGCACAGTGTTTTGAAATGTTTCTAAAACATTGAAATGTCCAGTTTTCTTGTCATGATTTCAGTAGAATGTTATTTAAAGATTACAAAAAACGTTTCTTACAGCATTATACTAACATTTTTACTCAACAAATATATATAATTTTATTTGAATGTTTATTTTTAATATTCTAAGAACATTAAACTGTCCAGTTTCCTTGTCATGATTACAATATTATTTAAAGGTTACAAAAACAATACCATGGTTTTACCATCATGATAAAGTCTCAGAAAACATAGTATAACTATTGTTTTTTCAATTATATAGTTTTTTTTGACTCTACAATTGTGATAAAAATGTATTAATGGTAATATCATGATACTTTTTGACCAGTGATGGCTGGACAGATTATACTGTTGCCCTTAATAAACAAAATTAGTGCCACTACAGGCCTTCTGATGCTGATGTACATCATTTTTTCCGAACTCATTAATCTTCATAAACAAGTCTGTGGCAAACAGGAGATGCCGAGAGAAGACAGCAGTCATTTCTAACACCCCAGAGTATAGTGATGTAACCCTCTGCCCTTACACACCATCATTAACCAGCAAAACAACCCGCTCTGCCATTTATTAGTCCTGTGGTGAAAGAAGGCCAAACTCCCTCTTTATAGGCTCAGTGAGAGGCAGTAAAGTCAGAGTTTGAGCCATTTCTCAATGTTCAGCATATCTTCTCCATCCGCGGTCTCAGTGGTAGTATAACGCCGGCTTGACTTTAACACGTAGCAGCTGTTCATGGAGCTGAAGAACGTTCAACATCCCTACAGACAGATACACTCACCTCTCATTTGACCTGATGCAGCTTCACCTCCAGCAGTCTCTCTTGCCTTCATTTAATAACTCTTAATTAGTGGTGCTTACTAAGCCAAGCAATGATATTACTATTGTTCATATTAGGGTTAGCGATTTAAAAACACCCATAAACATGAGTATTAAATTTCGCACACCGAGGATCACTAAATAATATACAGAAAAATCCTTTAGACTTTAACTGAATGGCAGCTTTTCTAATAAGGGTATTTTCAGGGCCATTTTTTACATTAATTTTTTACATTACATTTTTGGTAACGCTTTAGATTACAACCCGCAAAGAACTACGTAAGTATACTGAATTTACGGTGTACGTTTCTGTAATTATAGTGTACCTATAAAGAACATGTATAAGGGAACAACGTATTACGTTTGGGTAATAAGGGGGTAACAACCAGATATGCAACCTGCAAAGAACTGCGTAAGTAAACTGAAGTTACAGCGTAACTTTTTTGTAATTATAGTGTACCTATTCAGTACCTCCGTGTAGGTATAAGGGAATAATATGTGAAGTTTGGGGAAAAATGGGGTAACAACCTGTAAAATTACAAATCATTTATACTGTAAGTATTTTGAAACTAAGAGGTACCTATTCTAATATTAAGTGATATGTGGCCTAAACAACAATCTTATGTTTGGGAATGATTTAGAAAGACAATATATGTCTTTTTATAATTTTATATTGGTATTTTATTATTGGTTTATAGGTATTTTTTAACCATGGGGTACACATTCTATAGATGGACATGATGGAAATGACTGAATAACAAAACGGGGCATCTAGTGAAATGAGTTAATGAGTTTCTGCTATGATTTATAATTCACGAGTCTACTTACCTTATGAAAGCTTATTCGTTGATTTCAGCAACTTCTCAACACCACTATCACCAAATAACTTTGCATGATATACCATCAAGGTTCAATGCAGCTTAAAACAAGCTTACCTCTTTCCAGCTGTTCGCAGAAAAAATACATGATACAACATTTGTATTTGAGTGGATGTATAATGTGATGTTTTTATAGCAAAAAAAAAAATGTAGACGGTTTAATTTGGCCATCGAACAATTAAATTAAAACTAGTGCAATATTTTGTAATTACTCTGTAATTACTGTGCAAATATACACTTGTTCTGTGTTTGAGTCCAACTTGTTCCTCCCTTGTTTCATGTTACAAGGTAAATACAACATTTCTAGGCTGTAAATTAAAGTGGTGCTTTGTTTTCCCCTTGTTCCATGTAGTTACAGGGTAAATACAACATTTGCAGGCTGTAAATTAAAGTGGTGCTTGTCCCCCCCTTGTTCCATGTAGTTACAGGGTAAGTGGCTATAACAAATTGCTCTGAAACGATTGTTTATACAGTAGGTCATACATACATACTGTACATGCATTATATATCAGGTAATGTATCAATAAACAAGGTGGTTTTATTTAATTCAAATATTGTTTGCAATTTACTATAGGCCTACTGCTGGGTTAAATTAGCCCAAAATGGGTTTTAAAATTAAAATCACACACAATATGACAACAGTAACAACACAGGCAACAGATAGCCTAATAAAAAATTAAAATGTATTACACCAGTTCAGAAAAAAGCAAAGCAACTCCATACTTATACAGCTTATACAGTTAAACCGAATTCTTTTGAAAAGCTTGTTTAAGAATAAATAGATTTTGTTCAATTTGTTCATGTTTTCCACCCACTGGCGAAGTTAAACTATTATGGCCAAACCATCATGCCAATAAACGCACAGTAATAAACACTGAGAGGCAATATTAAACTGTGTATTATAGCGAGCTGACAGAATTTTACCGTCTTTGATTTTACCGTTTTGATCCACGTCTTCAAGCACCATTTTGACTAACATTAGTTCAGTTCCCGGTTTTACCGCTCATCAGTCGCTGCTCAATGTTGTGAGAACATACTCGGACAAAACCTTCCAGATTTAAAAGAACACATTTCAGTCAGTTTAAAAAATCTCTCTCCTCTTCGTTTCGATTCGTTTTCCTGTATTTTCAACACATATTCCTGTCATGAGCACCGCAAACACGGATCGACTCATGCGCCATTCCAGCTGTTTCCAGTTCGCACTCACCACATTCACTGCTCCCGTTTTAAGGAAACACACTCCAGATAGGTTCAAAGTTGTCCCTCGTCTGCGCTCGTTTTCTCCTATTTTCCACACATGTTCCCGTCTTAAGCACCGCAGTCAAGGATTTCGTCACACACAGAACCATTCACGTTTGAACTCACGTGACTTGCTGCATGCTCTCATTCACGTCCTCCACATTCATAACCCAGCAACATCGGGTTATTTATTACTGATATCAACTAGGGCTGTCAAAATGGCTGAAAAACTAAATTCAATTTTTTTATTAAATATTATCAATTTTAGTTATTATATTATCAGTTAGGGGGAAAAAAGCTTTTGGCTTCTCTCCTGAGGTCACAAGAGGGCGCATTGAGCAAAATATTATGCACGTTTCTTCAAAGCATAATAAAATAACACGGCTATCTTTGAAAAAAGTGCACAATGTTTAAAATAATGTTTATAAACCTTATATAATTAATAATGTTGCTTAAACAATTAGAAACAAAAGAGCATCATGCATGTATAGTTTAATACAAAGGACCGAAAACAAATCACAAAGAGTACTTTCTTCATTTAAATACTTGAGATGCAGTAGGATGGGGAAAACCACCATAAAGTCTTGAGACATGTTTTTTAAAAGTTGAACTTACATTAATTTTACATAGCTTTCTAAAGATGCGTCTCTCTTGTGCGAGACGCGAGTGCTGATAGATGTCCCTCTAGAAAATGCGATAAATATGCGTTCTGTGTGAACGGCTTGGTTTTGGTTTTGATGTAAACAATATCTTCCCCGCATTGATTGTTCTCTTTTTCTGAAATATTTTGAATGAACAGCGTAGCAGTGCCGCATCTAGTGGCTTCAACTGGATAAGCTATGAAAAACATTAAAATGCAATGACACTTACATCGTCGTCGCATTTCGTGCGCCACTGATAAGGCTGCCTGACGCACACCTAAAATTTGAATGCAAAGTTTTTGCATTCGAATGTGGATTTTTATTTTAAATTTGACAAATATTCGAAATTTGATTTTTTTTTTTGACAGCCCTAATATCAACTCAAATCGGGTCAAATCAAGCCAGCTTCCTAACCAAACAGTCTCAACCGAGCATTTGGATTGAAACAATTACCAGCGTGTTTTATAGGTGTAGGCTATAAAAAAGTACACAGTGTATGTTTTTGCTAAATCGCTTGCAAATATAAGATTTAGGTCATACATACCACGTAATATTAGAATAGGTACCCCTTAGTTTCAAAATACTTAATAATTTTACAGATTATTACTCCTTTATTCCCCAAACTTCGCATATTGTTCCCTTATACCTACACGGCGGTACTGAATAGGTACACTGTAATTACAAAAAAGTTATGCTGTAAATTCTGTTTACTTACGCAGTACATTGCGGGTTGTAATCTAAAGCGTTACCACATTTTTTACATGACTACGAGTGTGATATTGCGTTTATACAACAATTCAATGGCACTAGGGTATACATGAATTAGAAACAACCATGGAGTTGTTGTTTTGTAAGCAGAACTACTTCCTTCCACCATGGACTCAAATCTCAAGTTAACAGTTCAACAGATGAGCCCAAGCCCCAAGCCTCCATTACTAATTCGAAAACGTCACTTTAGAACTAGTAACGAAGGAACGTTGAGTTTCTTAATCTGAAGACTATTGTTTTACTGTATTAAAAACTCACTGTATTATGTAGAGTATTATGAGAGAGAGATGGACTGAGCGAGTGTGATTACCTGCATCTGATACAACATTCATTCTTCAGCTTAATCTCATATTCACAATAAAACATTAGTTTGAATGTCCACTTAGGAAAGCAATATCTTTGTCGTATTATATCCTTTCATCTGTTAAGGGTGATTTCCAATGACAGCACTGCTCAGTGCATTTGTTGGCTGTGTCTTACAAGGTGTTGTTGAAAGTAAAAGTAACTTACTTGTTTACAACTAGTGTTGTTTTGGGCAGCTTGTTTTAATTTTAGTTTTAGTCTAGTCTTTGTGTGAAGCTGTCATTTTAGTTTTTATTAGTTTTAGTCACGTTCATACTCTTTTTAGTCTAGTCAAGTTTTAATCAACTAAAAGTCTGAGCATTTTAGTCTTATTTTAGTTAGAATTATCCATGACTATTTTAGTCTAGTTTAAGTCGACGAAAACTGATTACATTTAGTCTAGTTTTAGTCAATGAAAATTTTATTTTAGTCTCTTTTTAGAAATGCAATTCTATTTAACCCAGTCAATATAGTATAAGTACCTAATAGTATAGACGAAACCAACATTTTATTTTAGCCAAACCCATTTCAAACAAGGTTATCTTATTATATTAATGAAACCTGAGCGGTGAACTAATTTTCGGCAGCCGGAATTTCAGTGCATCTCTAATTATTGGCGACATTAGAAATTGATATTATATAATAGCTGCTTTTTTGAACATTTTAGCAATTTAAAAATATTAAAAAAGGATTTTTTACACGGCACCCCTGCTCTCGACAGACGCGGCACCCCGGTTGGGAAACACTGGTCTAAATAATGCCGCGAGTGGGGCTTGAGGAAGTAACGTCGCCTTCGCCTGCCCAATACTAATAAATACTATAAATAATTACTACTATTATTTATATAAAACATCGTTTATTGAATTATACTATTTAAGTCAAGTCAAATCACCTTTACTTGTATAGTGCTTTATACAATACTGGTTGTGTCAAAGCAGCTTTACAGAGTAAAACAGGAAAATAGTTTGTCAAAGATGTAAGACCACAATAGCAGTCATTTTTCAGTCAGTTCATTGATGATTCAGTGATGTTATCATCCAGTTCAGTTCTCTTCCAATAGTGTCTATGCAATCAGTCAAGCGTCCCCAACTAAGCAAGCCAATCGCGACAGTGGCAAGGAACCAAAACTCCATTGGTGACAGAAATGGAGAAAAAAACCTTGGGAGAAACCAGGCTCCAGGAAATCAGGAACCAGGTGGGGGGGGGGGGGTTAACTCCCCGGCGCCACCCAGGTGCAGAAAAAAGTAGCGCAGGGGGGGGGGGGGGGGGTTTAACTCCAGGCTGCAACACAGGTGCAGAGATCTTGTCTGGTTGCCATGCTCTAGTGCCGATGGTCGTCGTGGTGATGAGGTCTTCACAGGGGATCTGTCTCTGGGACGCATCTAGTTGACATGGTCTCTGCTGACATTCAGGGCTGCAGATGTCATCTCTAGGTGCTGATCTACCATAGATCTGCTGGATATGGACTGGATCTGGGTGTCTACGGTGACCATCTGATCTGGATACAGACTGGATCCGTACGACTACAGTGACCTCGGAATAAGAATGAAAGAGACTAATATTAGCGTAGATGCCATTCTTCTTACGATGTAACGAGTACATCAAAGATGCACTTGCTCCTCCAGAGACGATGGCGGGTCGATGCCCGACCAAGGCGGAGCCGGAGGGACGAGGGAGCCCGGTGGAGCTGATGGATCAATGGGTGACGGTGAAGGCGAGGGAGCTAGGAGCCGAGGTGGAGCCACTGGGTCTACGGGCCGAGGCGGAGTTCGGGCCTCGGAGGCAGAGATGAGGCAGACTCCAACCCCGGCAATGCTGGAGGATGGCAGTCCAGTGGGGCTCGCACTGCTATGATGGTGGGCTGAGGGCGAGCAGAGGGGCTGCCAGACGACAGCGGGGCTCGCACCGCAATGATGGTGGGCTGCAGGCAAGCAGAGGGGCTGCCAGCTGACAGCGGTGGAGGAGGCTGGAGCGGGTGGGAGGGCGGGCATTTTCGAGGAGTGGCCACTGGAGGGCACGTTCTAGGAGCAGGCACTGGAGGGCACTTTCAAGGAGCGGGCAGTGGAGGGCGCTCTGAGCTGGATTCGGGGGCTGGAGCCCTTCCTGGGCAGAACTGGGGATCAGGAGCCCTTCCTGGGCAGAACTGGGGATCAGGAGCCCTTCCTGGGCAAAACTGGGGATCAGGAGCCCTTCCTGGGCTGAACTGGGGATTCCGAGGTCTCTCCTCCTCGTTTTGACACTGAATTCCCTTCATAGTCCGCTCACCCGCAGCCGTGATGCAGGAGTCGGAGCTCCTCTCTGCACCCTCCTCGTCTACGATTAATATATAATAATAATATAATAAATATCACATTTGTAACCATGCTGATTTTTTACGAAAAAACGGCACTCTTCGTGTGATATTGATTAACTATATGAACTAATATAAATATATATATATATATTTTTTTTTTTTCTAGGGCTGCACGATAAATCGCATGTGATATTTAATGCGCATCTTGTCAGCGGTAAATCTCCATGCACAAAACCACGATCATATTCGCGCGATTTTTTGCGCAGCTCATTAGTAAACAACGGCTCTGTGTAGTTAATGCTGCTCAATGTGAAAGCACGCACGTGATGGAGATTTACCACTGATTACAGAACCGGCTTTACTGATAAGATGCACGTTAAATATCACATGCGATTTATCATGCAGCCCTAATATATACGTATATATATACTTGCAATTATTCAAAGTACAACACTACTGTTTATGTAGTAATATGAAAGGGAACTAGAAGCTGCTGTGGGGAATGCCTCCAGCATGACCAGTGTCTGTAGCATGAGTCTAATCACCACAATGAACTTGACATTGGCAGATGGCAACCTATGACATCACAACTGGTATGGCCGAGACTGTAAAAAGGCACCTGTGAAATACGTCATCCACTTATTGTCTGAAGGAGATATACGCAGGAATGCCTGAAGCATGGCAAAGGGATACAGCATCTCGTTCCCTATTCTCAGGGAACATGGTTACATGTTTCCCTTTCGAAAGGGAGCTTGCACTGCACCCCCTAGAGGGCGCTATGGGGAACAATATACCCACGCGCCCAAGGGTTGAGTGCCTATTGGCTGAACTACGTCAAAGACTCAAAAGATTCCTCACCCCTGCACCAGCAACGTGATCATAGACCAGAGCTTCTCAAGAACAGAGGCCTCAACAGGAGAGAGGAAGCCTAAATATGTACTTATTCAGACCAGTGTCCCAAGGAGGCTCACAGAGAGCCTAACACTCAGAGCTACCTGACCCATGAAGCTCTGCAGAGTGGAGGCCTAAATACAACACCTCTCAAATGAGAGGCTGTCTAGCAACACTCCACACCAAGGTCATTAGCCAAGGAGGCTCCCAGAGAGCCTAACAATCTAGATTACTACCCTACCGCCTAGCCAAGCTCTAGGAGTGAAGGCCTCAGCATGTCGACTCTCTAAATATGAGAGGAAACCTAACTACGCCCCATGCTCAGGACATCTTGTAAGGAGGCTCATAGAGAGCCTACAACTCACAGATGCTATCCTAGCAGAGCTCTGGGGAGTGGAGGCCTAACAACGCTTGCAATATCCAAGGAGGCTCACAGAAAGCCTAGTCAACTTGGCAAAACTGCTCTGGTAAAACACAGATAGAAAGGTCAAGAAGCACCAGCTGCATGCCCTTACCATAAACATGGATTTCAGATAAGGCACGAAGCAGTCATCGTGTGCTCTTACCATAAACATGAATTTTAGAGAAGGCACAAAGCAGTCAGTGCATGCTCTTAGCATAAACATGGATTTTAGAGAAGGCACAAAGCAGTCAGCACATACTCTTACCATAAACATGGACTTTAGAGAAGGCACGGAGCAGTCAGCGCATGCTCTTATCATAAACATGGATTTTAGAGAAGGTGCGAAACAGTGAACGTGTTTCAGCATGATGACACTCTAAAACTAGAGGAGGCCTAACTACGGCCCATGCTCAGGACATCCTGTAAGGATGCTCATGGAGAGCCTACAACTCACAGATGCTGTCCTAGTGGAACTCTGGCGAGCAGATCCCTCAATGAAGATAACTCTCTGTAGTGAGAGGAGGCCTGATGATGCTCGCAGTAGATGGCTGAATTCTATGAGCAGAGGCCTCAACATGGCGACTCTCTGAAACGAGAGAAGACCTTACTACATCTCACGCTCAGGACATCATGTAAGGATGCTCAAAGAGAGCCTACAACTCACAGATGCTGTCCTAGTGGAGCTCTGTCGAGCGAGGGCCTCAATGAAAATAACTCTCTGTAGCGAGAGGGGGCCTGATGATGCTCGCAGTAGATGACCGAGCTCTAGGAGCGGAGGACTCTCTAAAACGAGAGGAGGCCTAACTACACCCCACACATAGGATTCCACGCAATGAGGCTCACAGAGAGCCTACAACCAGCAAAATGATGTCATAGAGAAGCTCTGGCGAGTGGAGGCCTCAATAAAGATAACTCTTTGTATAGCAAGTAGAGGCCTGGCGATGCTCGCAGTAGCCAAGGAGGCTCACAAAGAGTCTAACAACTCAGCAAACAATAATCGAGCTCTAGGAGCGACAGCCTCAGCATAACGACTCTAAATCGAGAGAAGACTTAATGACACCCCATGCTTATGATACCATGCAATGAGGCTCACAGAGAGCCTACAACTTGCAAAGCAACTTAAACACAAACCGAGCTCTGGAAAGGAAAGCCTCAGCATGACAATTCTCTAAATTGAGAGTAGACTAACGATATCTCACACTCAGGATAACATGCAAGGAAGCTCACTGAGAGCCCACTACTCACAAGGCTATCCTAGCGGAGCTCCGGGGGGCGGAGGCCTCAGTAAGATAATTCTCTCCAGCTAGAGGACGCCTAGAAATGCTTGTGGTAGCCAAAGAGGCTCACAGTGAGTCTAACAACTTAGTGAGCCTCACAAAAGGCCACTACCTAGCCAAGCTCTAGAATGGAGGCATCAACATGACGACTCTCTAAATCGAGAGGAGATCTAACTACACCCTATGCTCAGGACATCTTGCAAGGAGGCTCACATAGAGCCTACAAACCACAAGTGCTGTCCTAGCAGAACTCTGGGGCACGGAGGCCTCAATAAAGATAACTCTCTGCCACGAGAGGAGGCCTGACAATGCTTGCAGTTGCCAGGAAGGCTCACAAAGGGCCTAACAACTTAGCAAACTGCCTGGCCGAGCTCTAGGAGCGGAGGTCTCAACATGACGACTCTCTAAGATGAGACGAGACATAACTACTTCCCATACTCAGGACATCCTGCAAGGTGGCTCACAGAAAGCCTACAACTCACACATGCTAGCCTATAGCTGTGCTCATAGGTAATCCTTCCTAAAAGCAGTGGCCAAGGAGGCTCAGAAAGCCTAACAACTCCGCACCACTATGTAATGGAGCTCTGAGGATGGAGGCCTCAGCATGACAACTCTCTAAAATGAGAGGAGGCCTAACTACATCCTATACACACAAATGCTTACCAAGGAGGCTAATAGAAAGCCTAACAACTTGATGACACTATCAGAGCAGAGCTCCTTACTGAACCTGCCATTCAGCAGAACATAAAAACCCAAATGGGCAGGTCGGACGGAGCCTTCAATGAGGATGCCTCAGCTACTGAGAAACAGAAAACAGGCATCGATGCATTTCCACCATATAATCCCATACAATCTCTCTGCCTCAGCATGGAGATCAAAGGAAAAAACAGAAGACTCACAGGGGCAGGCAATATGTACAGACAGAAATTGTTTTCCACAAAATCTGTCTCATGCAGACAAAACAGATCTAATCTGTCATTGGCGCAAGCTATAACTTTAATAATAATAATCACAGCACTTTTCTGTCTCTGATTCCTCAGAATAAGACACATAAGGAACAATAATGTTATTTGAGTCAACAAGAGGAGCCAAAAAAGGAAAACTTCCTGTTTGAATTATCCGTGCTCTGCCTACAACCCTTGCGCTTAATTCCACCTCAATGGCGGTCGCTGGACCCGACTGCAGGGTGCAGGTGCTCTACTCTCATCCCTCAAGAGAGTCAAGCCCAGGTGGAACCAATTACTGCGACCGCATGGTGAAAAGCACACAATTTAACCTCAAGCGTGCTAGTTCAAATGATGGATTCTGTCACTGTCACAAAAGAATCATACTAGAACAGATGCGAATGTATCGCTACAAGTGCCTAAAACTCATTTGAGAGCAGAACGTGTCATGCAAACGCTAACTACTATCCCTCAGGAGAAAGCAGAAATGAAAAAGTCCAGCTCGCTCGAAGAGAAGACAACATTCCACTCAAAAGCATGTCCCACATACCTCGAGAATAGGGACGGCATGAATGGAGCTTTCATTGAGAAATCATTTCAATACATGCATTCTTCTCCCTCAGGAGCTAAATGCGCGTGCTCCTAAATCATGTACAAACAAACAGACTCCTGAAGATAAGAAAGAGGTGCCCTTTTATACTCTCGGTCCATTGAGCCAAGCATATGACAGTTCAGCGTGGTGCACACTCTTTAATACGGCGCTGTTTCGTCCCACGTTTGGTGTGTTTGGCTTCCCATATTACTCTACATTAGGGATGGAACGATTACCGGTTTCCCGATAAATCACGATAAAATGCACTGACGGTTAGTATTATCGTTTAAAATTGAATTATAATCAAAACCGTATTTGATTATTGCGATTTTGAAATCTTGCGGTAAATCCTCTCCTCTCTCAGTGGCTTTGAGCCAAGACGAACGAACATTCAAACTATCAGGTTGACATTTAAGGGATAATGTATTGTATATTCATAGTTAACTTATTACACAGATTTTTTGTTTGTTTACCTATAATAATATATAAATACGGGGATGACCGTTACATCCCTACTCTACATAATACAATAAGCTTTCAATGAAGCAACTAAATGTTCCTTCGTTACTAGTTCTAAAACGATGTTTTTGAATTAATAATGGAGGCTTTGGCACATCTGTTAAACTGTCAACTTGAGAATGAGATTTGAGTCCATGGCAGAAGCACAGCTATGCTGATATAAAGCGATCACACAGCTACTTGTGTGATATTTCTAATTTACAGTAAATCCATTTCCACTTATATTCCTTATATATTCATTTAATATTCATCAACAGATATCTTCATATTGATTTTAATAGTTTAATAGTTGTTGTGTCAGTAATATATGTAAGAATATTATTGTGTATTATATATTAGCATTATTTCGACTATTATTTATTTGACTGCACTTACACTATTGGACAAAATTTGTGCTGTTGAAATGCTTTGAACCGCATGATTATGAGCTTCAGAATGAGTTCTGCTGGTGTCTCAGTGCCAGACAATCTCTCATAAAGCTCTCCACACCAGAATATCACGAACAAAGCAGTCTGAATAATGCAGACAGCTGGCTTCAGTGAACGCTCACAATTTACTAATGCAGAAAGTTTACTAATGCACTTGTTTAATCTGAGTTATAACTTCAGCCTCATAAAAGCATTGCTACGAGCACAGAGACTAGGAACAGCACACATTTTACAATTCCTTACAGTTTAAGATCTTCCTATGAACCTCTCTGAAAGGTTGCATGCAAGTAAAAAGCTGTCAAATCTTTAAAGTTCACCCAGAAATGGATATTCTCTCATCATTTGCTCGCAACTCATATCATTCTTAACCCATATCACACTGCAGTTTACAATAGAAGAAAATGAATTTTGCATAAACTTTCAAATAATGTTATATATTTTGGGTAAAAATAAAATTAGTAGAATGTTGAAATAAATGTTTTTGCCACCTGTAAATAAAGGTTTAATTACAAATAGAAAACTGGACATTTCAGCGTTCTTAGAATATTAAAAATTAAATGGTCAGATGTTTATTTTGGGTGGAAAAGTTAGGAACATTTAAATAATGAGACAAGAAAACTGGATATTTTAACATTCTTAGAATATTAAAAATAAACATTGTAATAACTCACAATCATGGACTTTTAGTTTGTTTTCATTTGAATTCCCTTAACCTAGTTTCTGTCGTCCATTTATTAGTTAATTCAGTTCTTCTGTGTTAATTAATTATTCTCACTTGGTCTGTGTATTTAAGTTCCTCTGTTTCTCCTTTAGTTTGTCCGGTATTGATGTTGTTGTGAGCTTGAGTTACCCTGTAGTTGTGGATTACCCTTCCTCTTGGATTACTATTAAATTGATTATTATTGAATCTTTGTCTTCGTGTTTCTCCTCAACCCAGGATCAAGTGTTACAATAACATTATATTTTGGTTAAAAAAAATTTAAATAACCTTTAAATAACATTATAATTATGACAGGAAAACTGGACATTTCAATCTTTTAGAAACATTTCAAAACAATGTTGCAACAATGTTTTTATAACCTAAATTTGTTTCCTTGATGGAAAGATATTGAATCTATAAAGTTCACTCAGAAATGAATATTCTGTTATCATTTACTCACAGCTCATGCCATTCTGGACCCATATCACACTGCACTTTACAACAGCAAAAATATCATAAACAAACTTATAGGAAACATTCTCAAAATATCCTGGCGAAGTTCCCTCAAAGTTATGAACAAACTTTTTTTTTTTTAAGACGTTTTAATTGGATGTTGGTCTTTTAAATTTTTTTCTAACATTACTACTTCCCACCTAACAAAAATATGTTTAAAGAACATTTTGCTAACATTCCCATTAAGTTATGAAAACATAACTTCTGAATGTTTTAAAAATGTATCTTTCTTTTTTCTTTTTTTTTATGTGAATGTCAAGGGAACATTCCATTTTATAATTTTGTACACATTATGGGTACGTTACTTTTGAATGTTCTCTGATTGTTCTGAAACAAGTAGTAACATTTAAAAAAAAACATTAGATTAACATCCAGCTAAAATGTTTCATGGACAATGAATGAATGTTTTTGTGCTACATTTTCAAAGACCTGATAACTTTGAATGAATGTTCTATTAACATAGTTGGAGGAACGTTTGTTATTGAACTTTGAGAGAGCCTTGCCAGAATGTTAACCAAAGTTCCAAGAATGTCTCGTTTACATATGTAACCCTCGTTCCCTAAAGGAGGGAATGGAGACGTTATGTCAGAACGACTAACGAATTGGGATCTCACCCGAGAGCCCAATCACCTTTGAGTGTAACAAAACAAGTCAATAAATGTTGGCGTGTGAGCTTTGCATCGCACACACCACCCCACACAGCGGGTATATAAGGAAGAGCGTGTGCAATCGCACATTCAGTTTTTCACTGAGGAGCGAAGTCGGTTTGCCCCGGCCGTTCGGCGGTGGTACAGCAATTGTGGCGATGGGACATACTGTCTCTGTTCCCTCCTTCAGGGAACAAGGGTTACATACATAACAGAGACATTCCCTTTCAGTCAGTCACGTTCAACGTTAAGCCAGAACAACTGACGAATTGGGATCCCTACCAAAATGCCACCATTGCTGCCCCCCCTCCAGAGCCCTGCGTTAGCCGGCAAATCCTCCCATACCGGCTGGGACGGAAGACAGGACAGGGCTTAGATAGAGGTGGCCGACACTGCTGTTTCATACAGTGGTAAATCGGATAACACTGGGAAAGCGTACCTGAGTAAAGGAATGCTACGGAAGCCACATCCTGCACGTAGGAGGTATTATGATCCAGAATGCAGCAGCGAGAGTGGTCTTCAATGAGCCAAAAAAAGCTCACGTTACTCCTCTCCTCATCAGGTTACACTGGCTACCAGCAGCCACTCGCATCAAATTCAAGGTACTGATGCTTGCCTACAAGACCACCACTGGTGCTGCACCAATATACCTAAACTCGCTAGTTCAAAATTATGCGCCCTCCAGAAGCTTGCATTCTGCAAGTGAACGGCGCCTTGTGGTGCCATCCCAAAGAGGCACAAAATCACTCTCACAGACCTTTTCCTGGACTGTGCCCGGCTGGTGGAATGACCTCCCGATCTCAATTCGAACAGCTGAGTCTTTAGACATTTTCAAAAAACATCTAAAGACACATCTTTTTCGCCAGCACCTGACCAACTAATACTAGCCCTTACACTCTTAAAAATAAAGGTGCTTCAAAAGGTTCTTCACAGCGATGCCATAGAAGAACCATTTTTGGTTCCACAAAGAACCATTCAGTCAAAGGTTCTTTAAAGAACCATCTCTTTCTTACCTTTTTGTAATCTGAAGAACCTTTTTTCACCACAAAGAACCTTTTGTGAAACAGAAAGGTTCTTCAGATGTTAAAGGTTCTTTATGGAACCATTTAGACAAAAAGGTTCTTCTATGGCATCGTGAAGCACCTTTATTTTTAAGAGTGTACCTATTCTATTATGTTCTATTCTATTCTATTATTTAATAATAACAAATAATAAAAAAAACCTAGCTACGTGTACTGTGCTAGACTAACTGAGACTTGTCATGGCACTTGTATACTGTTGTTCTCTTGTTGGTCTAATTTCTTCTATTGTTCTCATTTGTAAGTTGCTTTGGATAAAAGCGTCTACTAAACGATTAAATGTAAATGTATGTGGAGATTACACATATGGACTGGCCAACAGGGCAGTGCTACATATGGAAAGTCCCTGCCGTAGAATAAGCCTATTTGGGGTGAGGTTGATACAGAGCAGAGATGGCAGAGCAACTCTGCCAGGGAAAGACATGGACTCACCGTAAGGGAAGCTGTATCGTGGAAGAATACACATGCAGGATCACTCATTGGGGGAATCACAACACATGGGCACCTAGAGGATGGTGCAGCAAGCGTGATAGACACTGAGCGGGTCCTGGTGTTTACTGCCATCTGAGGCAAGTACATGAGAGGACTCAGGCTCTACACAGAGATTATAAAATCTCACAAACGTGTTAGGTGTCGCCCAGCCCACAGCTCTACAGATATCTGCTATCGAGGTGCCACACGTTAAAGCCCGAGAAGATGCCACACCCCTCGTAGAGAGAGAGTTGTGCCTGGTAGGCTAAGAATATTGCCTCCAGTGGGCGAGTCTTTGTTTGGAGACAGCCTTTCCCTTCTGCTGTCCCCCATAGCAAACAAAGAGCTGATCTGTGGTCCTGAAGCTCCGCATGTGGTCCATGTAGAAGCGCAAGATGTGAACGGGACAGAGCAGAGCAAGGGCAGTGCTTGCAAGTTCACCACCTGATCCCTGAAAGGTGTGGTGGGAACCTTGGGCATGTATCCGGGCCGGCGTCTCAGGATAACATAAGAGTGAAACTCTGTAATCTGTCATATCATCAGATTTGTCATATCATCAAAAAGTTTGCCACTGCCAGTGACGCTGTGGCAGAAAAAGGCCAGTTAACGCAGTTAGACTCGGAAACTGAGTGCTCACTCAGATATTTGCTCAGATACTCTTTATCTTGCAAATAACACCAGAATAAAATGTATAAAGTGATTAAAAAGTGGAAAATTAAAGTTAACCTACCATAGCCTACTCTTTTGTGGGCTTTATCTTCGCGACAAGTCTGTCACAGAGCCGTTGCGCTAGGAGGTGTGTGGTTATTTTTCGCGGTCATTTGGTAGGCCTTCTACAGTATTTAAATTTAAAGTAGGCTAGAATGCATTGAAAATCTACAGTAACATACTGTATACAGAACTGTTGAGAATACAGTGATTTATTGTGAAAACAACAAAAATGATTTACAATTTAGCGGTGCTATAGCACCTCAACCACACTGAAGAACTGCTGAAGAGACAATTTTTTGTGTGTGTGTGTGTGTGTGTGTTTCAGTTCTGGCATCAACTCCATCAATCTGATCCTGATTCAATCCAATATAAAGCCCTCCTCGCCAATGAAACCTCACCAGAATCTCATCCTCTAAACACACTCTCTCTTTAACTAGTCTATAAAACCCAACTCTCCCAACACTGACTACAGCTACAACCCCAAAGCCATTATTAACCCTTAAATGCATGAATGTTTCGCCAATCATTATTACATATTCGGGTCTTTAGCAACCTAGACCTATATGTCCAGCACGGATGGATCTCTAACTGCTGCAATAGCAAAAAACTCTCTTGATATTTTAAGAACAATTACAGAAGAATAAAATAAAGCATATTTCGTTACCTTTTAAAAACTTAAAATGGGTTGATTTGAGCAGATGATTTTACCATCACTGTCATCGTCAGAGCGCACTTCCACAGTACATTCAGCATCTGGCTCATATTCACGATCTCAGCCATATTCTCAAAAATATAGTTTTCAATGACTTCATATTCAATATTTTGATCACTGGCAGCTTATTCACCACATCCAGCATGAAATGACACTGACATTTATATTCCATTGCGTATTGTAATTGCTCTGCAGTAAAGCCATTCAAACCAGTTCAGTTTTTGCTGATGATATTCCTTTGTTTTATGCCTGTGGTAATTATGAGTGAAACGTCACGTCATCATTGTGTATCAAACAGCGCTACCTTGAGGAAAAACGATGCATTGCCCATATTGAGTCATCAGATATGTAAATATAGTCGCGCAGGGAAAAAAATACTTACACATTTACATACCTCGGGTCTCCAGCGACCCTATACACTTTTTTTTTTACAAAAAAAAGTTTTTTTTTTCTTTTTATATTGTTTATAATTAATAGATTGAGGAATACTAAGAAAGTTGATGTCTAACTTAAAAAAATGAAGGTGGGAGAGGGTAGAGAATGATGTCCCGGGTTGCTAAAGATCCAAGGTATGCTTTTAAGGGTTAAAGAAATTGACAAAAATCTAAAAGACACTCATGTTGAATCACTAAAACACACTTTGACCTTCAAAATAAACTAAAATTTTACTCAATCCTGAACAGAACCACTAAATTCAACAATTATTTATTAATTAAACCATTTAAAGAAAGACAAATCCTCTCCAAATACAGATTAGGTAACCATGATTTAGAAATAGAGAGAGGAAGACATAGACACACATGGGTAACACTTTGCTTGAAGGGGTGTGCATAAGACTGACATGGCACCTTCACAGTCATGACATGACACATGTCATGAATATGAAGGAGGTTTTATGCATGTTTATGACAACTGTCATTAAGTCATGGACAGAGCAAGAGCAGAAGATCGATAGACACTGTGATCTACAGAAAATAGAGGACGAGAAACACTTTCTGCTGATTTGTCCTAAATATCACAATGTGAGGGAAACATTTCTCCCCAGATTAGAAACACTGATTCCATAATTTGCTGAATTTAGTGATACTGAGAAAAAGCCCTTCATACTTGGAGAAGATGACAACACAGCTGCACTAGCTGCAAAATGTGTGTTAGCCATTCACAATGTTAGGTTAGGTGTTAAGCATGGTTAACTCTAAACTGACTCACTTTATCTTTTCATTTGTGGATTTTAATTATTAGTTATCTATGTTTTTTTTGTTTGTTTCTTTATTGATTCTTTGTATTATTGATACATATGTTAATGCTTTGGAAATTGTGTTACACAGTCGTGCTAATAAAGCTTAGTTAAATTGATTGAGAGAGAGAGAGAGAGAGAGAGAGAGAGAGATTCAATGATTCAATGTAAACACTGTGCTTTGGCAATACATTGGGAAACATTTCTCATCATTTGCTGAACTTAGTGATACTGAGAAAATGCCCTTCATACTTGGAGAAGATGACAACACAGCTGCACTAGCTGCAAAATTTGTGTTAGTCATTCACAATGATATGTGTTAAGCATGGTTAACTCTAAACTGACTCACTTTATCTTTTCATTTATTTAGATGGCTTTTATTTATTTGTTTTAATATTATTATTTATATATATGTTAATGTTTTGGCAACATTGTGTTACATAGTCATGCTAATAAAGCTTAATTGAAATTAATCCAATTGAATTGTGTAGAGACAGTGGTGTAATGAGAGAGAGAAGAAGATTGGAACAGGTGGAAAGAGATGGGCAGAGAGGAGGATGTCAGAAAAAGAGGAGAGGAGAAGGAGAGTGAGAGGAAATGAAAGAGGAGGGCATTGGTGTAGTGGAGAGACCAAGAGGAGAAACCGCAAGAAGACATAGACAGAGAAGAAGTGGACAGCAGGGTGGAAGGAGAGCTAGAAGGTACAGACAAATTTCAAATGAAATCACAGTTAACCAAATTGACCATGTACAGTAAGAAATCATGGCCTCTCCTTTAGAGTAGCTGGGAAATAGATTTCAAGATTTAAAATTTATATAAATATATTTATAAATATTGTGCAATGATTGTTGATAGTGCAGATTTTGGGACAACTTGTCCAAACATTTTTCAGAATTTAAGTTTAAGAACATTCAGGTGAACAATCAAGTTTATTTTGAATGGAACAAGAGCACTGTTGACATGTTGGTCCAGAACAATATGAACCCCTAGATGTTTTTTATACTGTACTTTCTATCCCCTTACCCTTACCCTACACCTACGTAAACCTACCCCTTACAGAAACCTTTTCTGCTATTTTATATTTTCAAAAAACGCAATTCTGTAGGATTTATATATTAAAAATGTCCCCACAAGGTCAAAATTTACTGCTATTACTATACTTGTGGGGACATTTGTTCCACATAATGTAGGTAATACCAGGTACACACACACACAGACCACAGTGCTGTAAAAGACTGATCTCTAGTTCAGAATCAGAAGCGTTTGATTGCTGTTCTTGCTGCTAAAGGTGGCACAACCAAAAAGGGGCAATTAGTTTTTCACATGGGTGATAGGTCTTGGATAACTTATCTGTGTTAATTGTTTTGAGAGCAATTACAGTACTTTGGAGAAAAGAGTCAAATCGACAGAGAAAAACTGTAAGTGAACTGCCTCTTTTGCATGGGCGAACTTTGTAATCTTTGCAACAAAAACTTGCAATATAGAGAAAATAAAGTGAAAAGCATGAGCTGAATTCAGTGTGGACACGGCCTCTGAGGGGCCTTTTGGGGGAAGGGAGGCTGGGGAGTGTTATATCTTCCCTCCTGTAGATCACAGCCGGGTTATGGTCCAAACAAACGGCCCGTGACTGTGACACAATCAGCATGAGCAATGAGTGTAGACAAATCTCTTTACTCATTAGCGTCCTGAAGGAAAGATCAGTTTTTTTTTCAACTGGTTCTGCTTCAAAACAACTTCACATTCTCAAAGCTTCCCTAACGTTCTGGCAAGGTACTCTTATGAACAAACATTGTTCTGGTAACATTGATAAAATGTTCGTTTAAAGTTATAATATTTAACAAATACTGGAGTTTGATTGGACACACCTGTGTCACAGCCTGTGACATCTTCAAGAAAAGAAATGGGAAGTGTTTTTTTGTGTGTGTTTTTTTTGTATTAAAGTTGACCCAGCTAACATCTTAATATTCAGCAATATTATTGAACAGGGCTGCCTTACAGCTGAATTGAACTACTTTCATATTTAATGATCTTTAAACAGTTATTGAATGGAACTGAACCAACAACACTACACGGACCTCAGCTAAACAATGACCCTTTTGTCTTTTCAGAGCTGCTTTACATCAGAGCTGTTATCTGTTTGCATCATTGAATCAATAATTTTCTGTTTATCTCTTTTGCTTGAGTTTTGCTAAAATTCCCATTAAGCTATGACAATTTTATTTCTGAATGTTGTCCAGTTTTTTAAAATGTTTTAAAAACATTTTTTTTTCTAGGTTATGTGATCTGAAACAAGTAGCAATATTTTAAAAAATGTTAGACGAACATCCAACTAAAACATTTCAGAAAAAAAGTTCCATATGTATAAATAATGTTTTCTATTAAACTTTGAGAGAACCTTGCCAGAGTGTTTATTGTTAGCGGAGAATAAGTTTATATTGTTGTTTTGCTATCCTTTGCTATATCTTGTCATTGTTTTTCCCTGCTGAGCTGTTTTTGAGTCATGATCCACCTCTGCAGAAGTGCTGCTTTAAAGCACATTTCCAGTGAAATGCGTCAGTTTCTGCTTTGCTGCCTTATTTCCTTCACTGCCGTCTCTGCTGAGTTTTGTGTCAGGTATTAATTCTAAATCTGTATTTGTTTAACACCTGGAGCTGAAGGCGTGAATGAAATAAGAGCCATCTGAAGGTGTTTTGAACGCTGTTGATTTATAGCACAGTGCAGTTTTTCTTATGGCTGGATTTACAGCACCTCTATGTATTTTTGCACTGGTGACTGACCAGTGCTGCTTCTACAAGTCAGATTATATATTTTGATCCAGAATAAGGATGTGATTAGTGATATCAACTATTATTGGAATAAATCTTGCAAAACCGTGCTTTTAAAACTTCAGCCCGAAGGAAAAATTGAGAGCCTGAAAGAAAAAAAAGACTCATAGATCAATGCTGCCATCTACTGACAGTTTAAAACATTGCTCCCCATGATAACTTTGGACATGTTATGTATTCTTATTTGGGAAAAAATATTGTAGAGCCAATAGAGCCAAACTTCCACCCCATTGGTCAAGTTCTAAAGAGTGACAGCTCCAAGCTCTGTCCTCCTTGGGCCCCATCATGTGGCCGCTGTAAAGCTCTGGCCTTTCTGCAGATCCAGGAATGTCTAAATTAAAGTGAGTCGTTTTCCTTATCACTCGCTGAATGCAGAAATTACACTTTTTATTGCTTGTCTTTTATGAGTCCCTCTTGTATCTATAATTGAGAGTTTGTAGGGCTGTTAGTAGGTAAAACAGCACATGGACACTCTAACCAGGGCCATCTGGAGTGGCTCACGTTTGCACGGACAAAATAAAAAAAAAAAAATTCTGATACACTTTGTTAGGGATATATATATATATATATATATATATATATATACATATACATATATACATATATAGAAGCAGGATTTCCATGATAATCTCCGAACTCAATGCACGGTCCTGCGGAAGTATTAATCAGTTATACAACATATACACACATATATATATATATATATATATATATATATATATCCCTAACAAAGTGTATCAGAATTTTAGTAAAGTGTATCACCATAAAGTAAAGTTATCGATCATAAGTTATTTTCACAACATTTCAGTTATGATTTTGAATATCGTGTGGGGTCATCGAATACGAACCCATGTTGAAAACTACGACTCCCATAATGCACATGTGACAGCAACCGGAAGGAAGTGCAGTATACCGAGACCAGACCACGAGCTGTTGTGTTTGAAAATCATGCGCTTGGAGCAGACAGAGTAAGAAACACCTTAATTATCATATATAGTATACCGTTTAAAATGTATGACTTACATAAAAAAGCAGAATGGGTTTAAAATATTAAAAATAACGATTACAAGTGCGCGTGAATTGCCTCTTTACAAAAAAGATGGTAATACAATAGTATTCATACTCATACCCATAGTATATTCATACTCTTGGTAAATATGATCAGAGAAGGCTGCGAAAATAAGTCTGCATTGTAAATCCATTTGATCTTTCATTCAAAATTTAAAAAAAAAGTCTAACCTTTAATTTTAGTAAAATAAGTGAAAGTGGGGGAAAATCACATTAAGAAATACATTTTTCTTTAGTACACAATGGCCACAATTATTGGTACCCCTAGAAATGATTATGATTAAAATATCTCTGAAGTATATTCCCATTCATATTTGCATTTTTTATCACACCAGGGTGACTGGAACATGAAATTGTCTAGCCTTGGCTTCCTGTTTCACAAGGAGTAAAATCAAAGAATATATTTCTGATGTGCAGCAAAAGATTGATGAACTTTACAAATTTAGAAAGTGGCCCATTTCCACCATCAGGGCAATAATTAAAGTCATGTTATGCTTTTTCACTTTTTGAATTTCAGTCCGTGTGTAGTGTGTATGTTTGGTAAGGTGACCATACGGGCCATTTTTACGGGACGCGTCCTTGCCAGGATTTCTATATCGCCTAAAATAGGGGTTTGGCTGTTTGCACTGTGCAGATCGATCGTTGTATGACATTCACGAGAGCTACAGAGAGCAGACGGACTCCTTATTAGGGATGGGCGATACCACTTATTTTGTTTTCGATACGATACCGATATTTTTCAAGGCAGTATCGTCGATATCGATTCGATACTTCTGAACTAAACTTTTAAATTATGTAATGTATTAAATTATTAACGCCTAAAATAGGGGTTTGGCTGTTTGCACTGTGCAGATCGATCGTTGTATGACATTCACGAGAGCTATAGAGAGCAGATGGACTCCTTATGCTTTCGAATCGCTCTCGTGGTACTTTGGTGTTATGCAATGATCGGTGCGCAGCCACGCTTCAAGTCGAACGAACGAACACGTGCGTGTATTTGCATCGCTTTGATCGTTCTCTGTAGATCTCACCTTCTCATGCGCCACGATTGGTCGATTATATACAATACCCAGAGGCGGACAGTAACTAAGTACATTTACTTGAGTATTGTACTTAAGTACACTTTTTGAGTGTCTGTACTTGCGTATTATTTTTTCTGGGAACTTATGACTTTAACTTCACTACATTTGAAAGACAAATATTGTACTTTTCACTCCACTACATTTCTATGAAGATCCTCGAAGTAGAAAGTTGTTACTATGTAGCAGCTTTGAAAGTCAGTAGGTGATTATTTTATTCTCTAAAACAGTACTTTCTTTTTTTCAGACAGTTTATCAGTAATCACTCTTGAAGGGCTACATGAAGTGATTTCCCATCATTGTTTGAACACTGACCAGTTGCAAATGTGATATTTATTTACAACAATTCAATAATAAGAAGTTAATATTGTGGTAAATATTAGACACACTATTGTCTGATTTTGCTAAATTGTGTAGGTGAAAATATTACCTATAAAGCCACAGAAGAACTGTTGTGCGTCTCCTAATAAAACACAATAGGTGTTGGACTTGAAGCAGCACTGCACAGACCGTTCTGTGTGTGACATCAAAGTACAGCGAGAGCGATTAGACGGCATTTTAAAAATGTTTGTTTTGATGTCAAATAAGTATTGCTGTTTTGCTTTTTTGTTAAAGCAGCGTTGCTGTTGTAAAGTTATACAGCTACAGTTGTGTTGCTGGGTTTTAAAGCAGGTTCGATTTTCTTTCTTCCTTATCACTCTGTATTTACAGGATTTCACTGTCCACTCTGTTCAAATGTGGATGAATGGCTACACATAGATGTGTGCACACACTATCAGAGCTGTGTGAGATCACTACCATCCTGCTTTTGTGGGGGTGGGTAGGGGTGTTAAATAATTAGTTTGTTTTGTTGTTTTCCCCATTGGTTTTTAACATTCTAAAAGCTCTTTATTCCAAATATACTACAAGCTAGTCAGTGTATTCAGCAGGTGTAATGTATTCTAAGTTGCTTCAGAAGTATTGTAAGTACTACAACATAAAACAGTGCATTGACATAAAAAAGGAAATTTACATTTAGTACTTAAGTACTTTTAAAAGCAAGTACTTCTGTACTTTTACTTAAGTAAAAATCTGTCTTTACAACTTTTACTTGTAATGGAGTAATATTTGACCAGCAGTATCTGTACTTTCACTCAAGTAATGGAGTTGAGTACTTTGTCCGCCTCTGACAATACCTGCATGTTATTAGTCAAACTATTTTGAATGTTTTAGGCCATATACAAATCCTGGCCAGGACGTGTCCCGTATGAACGGCACATATGGCCACCCTGATGTTTGGGCATAAAAAAGATCTACACCAGTGTTTCTCAACCCTGGTCCTGGGGGCCCCCCAGCACTGCACATTTTGTGTGTCTCCCTAATCAAACACACCTGATTCAACTCATTAGCTCATTAAAAGAAACTCCAGGACCTGAAATGTGTGTGTCAGATAAGGGAGACATACAAAATGTGCAGTGTTGGAGGGCGCCCAGGACCAGGGTTGAGAAACACTGGTTTAGATGAAGTACCTGTGATGAATTGTACATCAATAAATCACAACTTATTTATTTACCAAATTATTTTTTTATGCTGGACCACATACTATGAAGGCAGATTAAACAATTTATTATTATTCAACACTATTAGTAATCTTTCATGACTATTATTATTCTAATGAATTTGCAACATTTACAGAGTCATTTATATTCGGTGGATGAGGATACTTCCTATCATTCTTATGACCCAATAAAAGTAGTTTTTAGTCCAGAAAATGAAGTTATGTCATGTCAAATGCATACACTTTCATATCTTAATTGTAAATACATGTCTATGATTTTGCAAAAAGGACTATATCTTCTTGCCAGAGTTTAATGTTTTGGTACTTGCTACCCGGTGTCTGTGAGAACAAAACACGGGCATAGAAAATACTATAAATTGTTTTTAACGTGCACAGTAGCTGAAATTTAAAACTGTTAAAAGAGAGGCTCAATAACTGTTGCACAGATATAATACACTACGCATCAATTTCTCTTTACTTTGTGCTTTGCAGTTTTTAACTGTAAGCGCTTTATGGCCCTACATTGTCATAGACTG
>NW_015506870.1:172174-172752 GCF_001515645.1 Sinocyclocheilus grahami | reverse complement strand
TTGTTTTATCCAGCTGTATTTACTCAGTGCAACTTGTATCATCCAAGTGAAAGATATAATACCAACATGTCAGAAAATCACTGAGTTGGCAAAAGGATCACCTCCTTGTTTCAGTATTGTTTTGAACCACCTTTTGCTTTAATTACAGCCTTTAGCCTGTTGGGATATGTCTCAAAATGTCAATATTTGTCCACTCTTCCTTACAGAACTGCTGAAGTTCAGTTAAATTTCATGGTGACCATTTGTGGACTGAAGTCTTCAAGTCATTCCACAGATTATTATTTTTTTTTTTTATTGATTTTCAAATAATACACACATACAGTAACAGCAATGAACAGACAAACAAACCCAAATCACTGAGAAATAAACGATTAAATATAAAAAAAATACACATCTCTTCCTGCACAGATTATCATATATTTTTATTTTTTTTTTTATTGATTTTCAAATAATACACACATACAGTAACAGCAATGAACAGACAAACAAACCCAAATCACTGAGAAATAAACGATTAAATATAAAAAAAATACACATCTCTTCCTGCACAGATTATTTAGAAACATGACAAAAAAAAA
>NW_015506870.1:164716-165405 GCF_001515645.1 Sinocyclocheilus grahami | reverse complement strand
AAAAAAAAAGCACAGGTTTCCATAGTCTCCAAAAATTGTCAGACTTGTGATTGAAATCACAGGTTAATTTCTCCAAAGGAAAAAGGGCTGATAACTGAGATATCCACATGGTAACGGTTGGAACCTGGGGTGCAGACCACCTCAGTAGAATACATTTTTTAGCCAGAA
This sequence comes from Sinocyclocheilus grahami, assembly GCF_001515645.1. Classification (NCBI taxonomy): domain Eukaryota; kingdom Metazoa; phylum Chordata; class Actinopteri; order Cypriniformes; family Cyprinidae; genus Sinocyclocheilus; species Sinocyclocheilus grahami. The sequence continues at coordinate 165,237 of NW_015506870.1, read as the reverse complement.
ATAAAAGGATTGTAAATAAATATTTGGCATCCGGGTCAAAAAAGTTGTTTAACAATTAGGCTGAATCTCAGAATGAACCCCTTTCCAGAATGGCTGAATGTGATTACAGGACCAAAATAAATGGAAAAAAAAATGCCCTTGCGTATCTTACATTTAAAACAAAGATTTGAACAATTAGGGAACATTCTATGGAGGCGAACAGGTGTAAAGTAAATCCTGTGAAAAAAAATTGAAATTTTGTTCATGTAGAGAAATTAAAGTACCTTTTGGAAAAATGCTATTACGAATCTCTGTCCAGTTTGCTGAACTGAATGATACCTCCAGGTCCCGTTCCCACAACGGCTTCAAAGAATCATAAACTGAGGAATCAGAATACACCAATAGGGCATACAACTTGGAAATAATCCCTTTGAGAGATTTAGCTGAACTCGTGGTTTCTTCCAATTCTGGTCAGTTTAAACTGAATTTATTCTGCCTTAAAAGAGACTGTGAAATGCCGAATTTGAAGGTATTTGAAAAAA